>NC_030993.1:2244488-2245793 GCF_000149955.1 Fusarium oxysporum f. sp. lycopersici 4287
GGGGGGTGTTTCCTGTATCCGGGCTCCGCTATTCTTGCTGTCTCCCCCCCCATGGTCTCTTTCGGCTAATTATGGTAGCCGCACTTATTCAATCTGAAGGGGCTGTCTAGATCTTTCTACACTGAGGGATAACCAAATTTCTTGTGCCGCCGATCACGAAAGAGGTGGGAGCGAGCCGTCGAGATGAGCCGAGGCTGGCTTCAGGAGGGTGAGGACGAGGATGACGAATAAAATAATGCGAGGGCAAAGGACCACAAAAGTCTTAATACTTTTGTATAATGACATGATTTTTGGGCGTTGACTTGGCATAGCGCGTCTTGAGCCTTGAGCATGGGAGCTCGGCGTTTGACCTTTTGATTTTTAGTATAGCATAAAAGCCTACATCTATTGCATAATACCATAAACATTAAAAATTAAGCCTCTTTCAGAAATCAAATGTGTGGTGATGGTGAAGCTCTTCTGCCTTGTTGAATTAACTCCTCGGTTTGATTCAAGTCATCAAGCCGGTGTTGAGGTCTGCAACTTCTCTAAAGCAATTTAGTAGATAGAATTGAATTTATACAGTTCATGAGCAGATCCTTGGATGGTTTTGTGACAGGAGAAAAATTAAGATAATATACATGGTTGTGGTGAATGATTATTATGTATGTTATGAGTGAATACCTCGGAACATGCTGATAGGGTCACAATTGCCGTCGAGAGGAACGGAGTTGAGATTCATTGTGGAGTGGAAGTAAACTACCGACTACCTACCTCGGTGTGGTAGCAGAATGGTAGCAGAATGGCCAATGCTCAGGTCGATTCAAAGAAAGACCAAGACACGCCGAAATTAAGAAAATAAACAAAGGTGGGAGATGCAAGTTGCCAGAAACAAAGCCTAACTACCTACCTACTAAGGTAGATGGAAGTGTTGTCAAAAATCGTGAACCTCGGAATGCCTTGATGGGTTAGTTAGATTCGTAAGGTGTCGCCTCACCCTGTCCTGTCCTGTCCTGAGCTGCTCTGTAATGCCAGTGCAATTCTGATAAAGGCCCCCGCCAACATCTAAAGGAAGGCGCCGCAAGCTTCTGCGGCAGATTCTAGCCCTGCTCTTAATTTAGATCTGTCTAGGATTGCAAAAGATCACGCGGGACGAAAGAAAAAAAAAAGAAGTGGGTTATGTGATTCCGGGTATCCAGGCCAGGCCAGGCCAGGCCAGGAACTCAATGCACGTTCCATGATTGAGGTACGTGTTCGGGATCCGAGACATGGGCATGGGTGCATCAGCTCCGTTTTTATATTGCATTGCATTTTGATCCTCGTGAG
>NC_030993.1:2246492-2247424 GCF_000149955.1 Fusarium oxysporum f. sp. lycopersici 4287
TGAGACTATTATAGTTACGGTAGTTGATAACTAGTAGTTTACTAGAAATGTTGAGTTGAGGCGAGTTGTTGACTCTATTATCCCCTATCTTATGTCTCCTCTCCTCTCTCTCCTCTCCTATACCCACAACACCACGGACCACTTCACCAACATCCTCACGCGGATATTGATCAGTGGGTTCCATACAAATCACAAACAACACTGACTCATCCTACTCTATGATAGATACCATCCCACGATACCTTCACGCTCACCCCTTCTCCTGTCTCTCATGGGTCAGGGTTTAACCCCCCCCCCCCCAGCCCCAGTCCCAACTTTTAATGCACGACACTAAAAAGTCTTGTCTGAAATCTTGTTTATCACACTAGCCCAGAAATCGCAAGCCCTGCAACATATATCCACATTAATGTTTGGATAATCAGTTGTCAGTTGGTAATCACTTTTGATAACTCGAGGATGCAACCTTGATAGCAAATGTGTCGACAGAAACCCACTGTTAATCCTACACTTGCATCCGCCATGGATCTCGTTGCATTTTCGTGTTATATGTCAGTATCACTCGAATCTTCGATATATGGGGCCCATGCGCTCCAATCATGTTAATCGATATGTCTCCAGTTTCGAGATGTTTCGACGTTGGCATATCCTCGGTTATGTTCCTTTCTTCTCCTTTGATACTAGGACATCACAAAATAAACATCAACATCCGAAAGCTCCGACTTCAGTGTTCGATTGATGCAATTCGTTTCTATCGTTAGTCACGGTTTCCACTTCTATTTCAAACCTTGCTGCAGCCTGTGTTGACGAAGGCATTCATGACTCAACCCATCAATGCAACAATGGCTGGTGTCTTATTTCATGACGTATTCTATGTTCATTGACTCTCTACAGTGAACCAAAGTCAACGGGAATCGCGGTGTCTAGCAAAAGAC
>NC_030993.1:2251543-2418803 GCF_000149955.1 Fusarium oxysporum f. sp. lycopersici 4287
ATACTTTTACAGATGGTCAGTGAGGAAACACTCTACTTCCTCACTCCTTGGCAGTCCAGCAGCGACGATCATCTCTGACTGCTCACACACACCCCCCAGGCCGTGCTAATTTCTGACCCGGGCCCAAGCCTGACCCTCCCACTCCTCTTCTCAAATCCCCCTCCCCTCTCACGCCCAATCCTAATCCGCCTCCATCGAAAACCCCCCTCGTCCTGTCCGTCCTGTCCGTCCTGTCCGTCCTGTCCGTCCTGCCCCCGTCCTGCTGCGGCGCCTCGCTCGCTCGCTCGCCGCCCTGTGCTTTTGTGTCTGCCTCTACCTCTTTTGACCTCTTGGGTCCTACTCCTCAACCTTTTCTCCCCTTTGCTCCTCTTCCTCTTTTCCATATGAGTTCTATGAACTCCCGCTTCAAGAGCCTTGGCTTCGGAAAACGCAAATCCGCTGCAAGCATACAGACCTCGGAAGGTCTGACACCGAGCCCAACCCCTCCTCCAGGCCAAATACCGCAGCTTCCTTCTCAGCAACAGCTAAACGCTCCCTCAATCGCTCCGTCATCTTCAACGACGAGTCTTCCGATGAATCACCCGGGCCCCGGCAACCGTCCGCCTAGCTATACCGCAAACTTCCCTCCCGGTCAAGCTCCTCTTGGTCGTACCAGTCCTCTCGCTCAGCAGCCCAACCGCACTCCTCCAACTCAAATGGTCGGCGGTCCTCCTCCGATCAACACCGGAGCCCCAATGGGCTACCCTCCCGGAATGGCGCCCATGGGCCAAGGTCCTCCTCCGATGGGAGGTCCTCCTGGTTTCGGACAACAACCACCGCCTCCCCAAGGATATCCTCCTCCCGGTCCCCCAGGTGCTCCTATGAACCAGCAGTTTCAACGACCAGGCCCTGCTGCCGAAGTTGAGGGCGCTAGCAAGAGCAAGGCTCAGCTCATTGTTGGAATTGATTTTGTAGGCATTCGATTAGCTACCAGCGCAGCAAACACTGTGGCTAACTAACAATCAACAGGGTACCACATTCTCAGGTGTTGCTTTTGCTTTCGCGACCAACAACGAAGCCAAGGAAGATATCATTACTGAGTGGCCAGGTGCTGGTTCTTACACCAAGCAAAAGGTATGTCAGCGTGGATCAAGATACGAAGCCAGCAAGCTAACAACTGTCTTCGACAGATTCCAACAGTGCTTTATTACGATCAATACCAGAAAGTGGTAGGATGGGGACCCGATATTGCCGATGCCCTTGCTCCTACCGGCTATCCCAAGCCTGGTGTACAAAAGGTCGAATGGTTCAAGCTGCAGCTGATGTTGAGCGGCAACACATACATTGACCCTATCAACCTTCCTCCTCTGCCTCCAGGAAAGTCAGAAATCGATGTCGCCGCCGATTACCTTTTTAAGCTTCGACAGGCTATGCGGTCAGCTCTGCAAAAGGCGTTGGGTGAAGTCTTTAACCGAGAAGAACGCAACATCCGATATTATCTGACCGTCCCTGCTATTTGGAACGATGCTGGAAAGGCCGCCACTCGAGCTGCTGCCATCCAGGCCGGTTTCCTTCGCGATGAGAACGACAACCGTCTGACTCTCGTTTCAGAACCCGAGGCTGCCGCTTTGTTCTGTTCCAAGACCGGTCTTCTGGACCTCAAGGTCCACGACGCTGTCCTGATTGTGGATTGTGGTGGTGGTACCGTTGATTTGATTGCTTATGAGGTTGAGGAGGAGAACCCTTTCACTGTTGCCGAGTGCACGGCTGGTTCTGGTGACTCTTGTGGTTCAACAGCCCTGAACCGTAATTTCAGCAACATTCTCCGCACCAAGATTCGAAAGATGAAGCTTCCCGATGGCTCCAAGACCGCTGGCCGAGTCTACGCCAAGTGTATCATGGACTTCGAGAACCGAATCAAGGCTGATTTCCGAAACAACGGTCAGAAGTGGGCTGTCGATGTTGGTATCGAGGCTGAGTTCCCTGAGGCTGGTATTGAGGAGGGTTACATGACCTTCACCAACGAGGAGATCCTTCAGTGTTTCGAGCCCGTTGTCAACCGTATCCTGGAGCTCGTGAGAAACCAGATCATTGCCATCCAGGCCCAGAACCGCACTCTCCAGAACATCCTGGTTGTCGGTGGTTTCGGTGCCTCCGAATACCTTTTCCAACAGATCAAGCTCCATGTCCCTCCCCAGTTCCAGTCCAAGGTTGTCCGGCCCATGGATTCCGTGGCTGCCATTGTCAAGGGTGCTGTTACTGCTGGTATCACAGAGCGAATTGTTACTCATCGTGTTGCTCGACGACATTACCTCATGGCGACTCTTCAGCCCTTTAAGGAAGGCTATCACCCCGAGGCTTATCGTGTGCCGTCTCTCGATGGAAAGGACCGCTGCAAGTTCACCCGCCAGATCTTCGTCCAGAAGGGTCAGAAGGTCAAGAACGGCGAACCCGTCAAGGTCTCTTTCTTCCGACAAGTCGCTCCAGGTGCCACTCTCATGTACGAGGATGTGCTATATGCCTGTGACGATGATGTCTGCCCTGAATACACTAAGGATCCCCGTAAGTTGAACATTCATTCTGAGCTTCCACAACATATGACTGACATATCCCAGGTATCAAGGAAGTTGTTACTCTTACCTCGGATCTTTCTCGCAAGAACTTGGAGAAGGACTTTGAGCGAATGGATACCCCTCAAGGCACATTTTACCGCGTTTACTTCGATATTTACCTAACCCTTGACGGTTCGGAATTCAGCGCCGAACTTGTCTGTCAAGGCGAAGTCATGGGCCGCTGCCGCTCTCGCTTCAGGTAAACAAGCTCAAAACAGAGGAGGAAGCGAAAGTCGATAAGTTTAAGGTTCACTTTGAAACCCCATGATACCTAGGAAGACACAGACCCGAGATGACGCCAAGTCAGCGCGCAAATGGGATTATTTTTATAGCTGCCTCAAGGGCACGCGAAGAGGACGTGCGACATGTCGAGCGAAAGATGTTGGATTTAGTATTGAGAAGTTAAACGGACGGGGCATGGTGAAAAGACCAACGTGTCTGACTGAGCCTGGTGCTACGTTTTGGGATAAAGAGGGGAAGAGTTACATGCATGAACGACATGATGATTACTCGTACATAGACAATGAATTTTCAGTTGAATGAACGCAGGCTATAGAGTCATATGAAAGCAACCAACGCACTGTCTCAAGTTTCACGCTGAAGCTGCTCACAGTTTCTGATCATAGGTTTATAAATCTCAATAGGCTACGGTCAAGCACATACGACCAAAGCTCGTAGAGAATACGGGGTCCCGTCCGCTCCCCCATCGTCAAGCTGCGAAGCGCCGGATTAGTAGTTGGGTCGGTGACGACCAGCGAATCCCCGGTGTTGTATGTTTTTTGGTGCCTTCAATTTTTGACGATATTCAGCTTTCCTATTACGGTAATTGGCTAGGTGGGGCAGAGTCTCTTACACCGCACACGTGGGATAAGGTGGTTGTTCCCGTTGCCAGGCTGAGATTGACTCACTCACAATGGCATTCTAACAAATGGAGTTAATCATATGCAGTGAACGGTTTCTCAAAGCCTATCTGCTATCTGGGTATAGTTTGATAGATGTTCACAGCACGAGGCCATCTTGAGGGGCATCGTCTCTCGTCCTGGATCGCGACTGCTCTGACGTCATATTTGACCTGCCATGTTAACCAACATCAGGAAATGGCAGGAACGCCAGCCATGGGCTTGTTCCTTCCTTGAGCAGCATGAGGTACTCTGTTGTTTTGCTCACTGAGATACCTTATCTCTTGTTTATGCTCCCCTTCACTTCTCTATTCTCCTTTCTTGTTGATTTGTGATTCTTTCCCTTGCTCCAGGCGAGTTTTCAGCTCGCCTTTATCCTCTTTTACATCCTTATTGTTACTTTCCTGGTATTTGTCTTGGGCGATAAGACACCAAGAATAGCTGTTACAACATCATCTTTCATACCCCTGGTCGTTTCAGATTCGTGCTTTGCCCTCTCATCGCCTCTCCTTCACGACAGCCTAGCCCTATCTCGTTTCCCTCGACCGGTCAATCCCTGTTCATTGGGCCAACTATTCGTCCTTCTTCTGGTCATTTTCAGTTGTCACGCTTGAACCGCAGATCAATTCGACTAGGTTTATCAAGAAAAAGTTTCTGGGCATCAAGAAAACAGTCCCTTATTCGCAGCTTCACGGCCGCCTATACGTCACTGTCGACCCTGGACCCTGGCTCCAAACCAATTCTATCGTTCGTCTTATATCTGCCTCTCGACCGCAGCTTGAATAGTCCCTTCAGCGTTATGATCACGACTGGCTAGCACTTATTGTTATTTTTTGATACTTTGGATCTGAGGCAACTTCATTCGACAGGCTTATTGGATCCCAGTCTCAATTACCCACGTTCAACTTCTTCTTCTTGGTAGGAATAAAGTTCTCGGGTCGTGAGATGGTATCCTCGTCGAGGCGTAGACGCGCGAGTAGCGTTTCTTCATTTTGTCGAGTATTGGTACCAGCTGTTGCGGTCGGTTTCCTCCTGAGCGCCGCAGGGGCGGAAGGGGCACAAGATGTCACGAAGGGTTCACACGACGATCTTCTGCATTTCCCTGGACGAATTAGATCTCCGAACCGAGGGGAACCAAAGGATCCTAACAGGACAATTCCCTTGACCATTACCAACAAATGTGACTCAACAATCTGGCCCGGCATTGCAACACAAGCCGGCAGAGGCCCGGGAACTGGAGGATTCGAGCTCGCTCAAGGAAAAAGTAGAGACCTATGGGTCTCATGGGATTGGCAAGGTCGGGTTTGGGGTCGTACGAATTGTACTGTAGATGGTGATTCGTGTTCCTGCAAAACAGGAGATTGTTTTGGGATGTTGAATTGCGAAGCCAGTGTAAGTGCTCTGTGTGGGAACAAGAGTTGTATAATACTTACCACCAACAGGGTTCCACGCCAGCAACACTCGCTGAATTCACGCTGGCTGGTGGTTTGCATGGGAAGCAGACTTTCTACGATCTCTCTTTAGTTGATGGCTACAATCTCCCGATGGGCGTCAACTACATACCCGCCAAAAACACAACATTCATCCCGCCAAACCTGACCAACTGCGCCTGCATTGCGACACCTAGTTGGATCTACGCCAGCAGCCAGACGGGAACATATTACACAAACTCATCATACCCTGTTCCACTGGAAACTCGAGTCAGCAGTGACAATGCCCGAAGCTGGTGCCCATGGAAATACCTTGCTTTTCCACCCACTAAGCCTGGGGATGGCGTCTATCCGTATCCAGACGACGACATTCAACGGCCAGAGTTCTCCCCTTGTAACAGCGCATGCGCTGCGTACGGAACCGATGAGGACTGCTGTGTAGGGAAGTACCACGACCCAGATGTCTGCAAGCCATCTGCCTACAGCAAGAGAGCCAAGATTATATGCCCTGATGCATATAGTTTTGCTTATGACGATCAGAAGTCCACGTTCATTATTCCTAATGGTGGAGGCTGGGAGGTAATCATGTGCCCCAAGGGTCGCTCAACTAACATTCTGCGACAACTTGGGGATGAAATGAACGAGCTCGCCCAATCTGGCACCCTATCGGAGGTGACACAGAAGAAGCTCAGGGACGTCAGTTATATCGTAGCTGAGAGGAGCCTCGGAAACCATGTGCTACCCATCGAAGTCATGATGGCTTCAACAGCGTTGGCAACTGCAATTTGGTTACTAGTATAAGCTGCAACGGGTCTTATGAGAAACCAACTATTGGAGCTGTGCAGTTTTCTTTTGTGTAGGGTTCAGGCTGGTTCCTGATCTCAAGTACACTCTTTTTGATGCCCGTACTGCAGAAAGTGCGCATACGAAGAAACGATAGACGATGGAGAAGAAACCGCACCATATACCTGATTAAAACGTTTATACCCCCTTTTCGATAACCTTAAATGAGAAATGCTTATTCTTGCACCTGTGCGTAAGCTACTTAGGTTCTATCGCTCTGAGATTCGATGATTTATATCCACCCATGAACTGGTTTGCCTCGTCTTATTGTGAAGTAACCTCTATATTTGAATTCGTGTAAACGTGCCATGTTGCACGTCTATTTGCGTTGCTTCTCCTTCCGCCTCCTCTCCCACTCAGCTCTCTCCTCTTCATCACTTCCACTGAACTCAGCATCATCATCACTGTCGTCTGGAACATCGAGCACGGCCCCACCATGGCTCGTCGAGTTGTTGACATTGATAAAGTCTCCAGCATTTTGGTTCGCATACTCATGCTTCTGAATGATTTCGCGGAGTTCTGTGTTTGTAGGATCGACAAGCTGATAGGGGGTAAGACGGGCCTTGTTCTTGACTCGTGTGCTGGAACCGGCCTCAAGCATCATCTCGACGAGGGCGTTGCCGAAGGGTCGCTGCGCGGGCGGCTCTGAGTTGATCCAACGAATGGCGCTGTGAAGAGGTGTGTCACCTTCTGAACGGTTGATGGGATCGCACTCGAATTCGGGCTGGTCGAGGAGGTGGTCAATAATTTCGTCTGAGGCGGTGGGTTAGCTCGTCTGGGTCATGCGTATGTGTGAAGGTATGTGAGGCGCACAGTTTCCGCGAGAGGCGGCTTCGTGGTAGAGATGGTTGCCCATGACAGTTGTGGTCTCGTTGAGGAGCTTTGAGATCTCGGCATCGGACTTGTCCTCGAGACAGTCGTTGAGAAGATCAAGGTTGTTTCGGCGGCAGGCTTCGATCAGGATTTCCTGGACGGTGGCGCCCTGTAGAGTTTGTGTTATTTCGCCGACCTATCGAGAGTCTTTTGTGCGGAGCATGATGTAACTCACATCGTGCTCTTCATCTCCAGCCATGTTGATATTTGTTGAATATCAAGTCAAATTGAGTTCGCGAGAGCGGGGTATTAGATGTTTGGATTGACGATGACGAAGTCAAGCGCTGAAGAATCTGACAAACCCCGTTGGTAAGTCAGAAGAGTTCCAAGAATATCCGCAGGTAAGAGACGGAGAATGCACAGGCTGGTCGTGTCGTTGTGGCTTAAGGGAGGCAGTGAATATGGACTGTGCTAGGTTTTGAGTGTTTCATGTTTCGTCGGTGTTTGGAGGGGCACTGTGATGCCCAGCCTAATCCAAGTCCACCTCAGGGAGCTCAGGCGGAAATGGCGGGGAGAGGATGGCGCTAGAACTGCCAGACCAGCCTGGGCAATAGTGGGACCCACCAGATCAAGTCAAGCAGCTTCATGTTTCTGCGGTAAAATGGAAAAAAAAAAAAAAAATAATCATACTTCAATTCAAGATCGTTTGTCTATTCAACCGCACCTCAATCCACGACAACTACCAAATAAAAGGGCCCATCTCAAGCAAACCAACGTTGCCCCTAAGCAAATAAACCGTTTCTCTCTCCCACGTCCATAGCAACCGTCATCATGTTGCTCTGTAGGAGTCCCAAAATTGATGCGCCTCTTCCAAACTAACAGACTCCAGTCTGCCCCCATTGCGCAAACATCCTCACCGTCTCCCTCACAAATACACGAACCAACCGTCTCGAATGCCGAACTTGCCCTTTCGAACATCACATCACCGAGCCCGTCTTTTCGCGACGGATGTACGAGCGTGTCGAGAAGGAGGATGTCTTTGGCGGTCCTGGCGCCTGGGACAATGCGCAAAAGGGTCGTGTTCAGTGTCCCAACGAAGGGTGCGAGGGAGATGAGGCAGCATTCTTCCAGGTCCAGATTCGTAGTGCTGATGAGCCCATGACGAGTTTTTACAAGTGCATGACCTGTGGTCACCGGTGGAGAGAAAACTGAGTTTGGGGAAGGATTCCTTTGGATTTTGTAGCGAAAGGGTTTTCTTTGTGCAAGGAGAAACGGAGTTGGGACATCATACTTGTCTTTCAGAGGTGTTTAAGAATCTGTTCCACCAGGCGTCGCACTGTTCTTGATAACGGAATGCTTCTTTTTCTTGCGTGGGGTTTTTCGCTTTCGCGGGGTGTCAGGCATACTTTCGTTCACAGGGTCATCCTGAGTCCTCTTGTTGTTATTCGTGCCTCTCGTATCATCCTGCGAAGGGCTGTTCAGCTTGGCAGGGACCTTCTAGCTCTCTCGGTGCCAATCGACTGATGCCTTCATGCCCTCCTCCATTAGTGCCCTCACGACATCAGGGCTGATGATCTGTTGCCGGAACGTCTCCTGCTGGAGGAGCTCGAGATGTCGTAGTGTCGGGCCGGGGTACGTTAGGTACTTGAGATACGGCGGTTTGCTCCAATATTGTAGGTAGGCAAGATATGCGACAAAGGCGGGTTGGCTGAGAAGCTTCTGGGAGGCAAGATGGTTGAGGTAGGCCGGGTTTGCGAGGGACTGAACAAACTGTGCGCGGTGTCTGTTAGTTATAGGTTCATAGCGCTACTAAATGAGAGTGCAAACAAACCTCAAGCTCAACCTCGAATCGTGAATAGCCACCATATTTGGGCTCTTGGTCTACTTGAGCAGGCGGTTCGGGAGGCGATCCCATTGGGACGTCTTGAGAATCTTCCGCCGCCATATTCCAGGAACTGTATCGAGGGAGACCAATTCCGAACAGTGGAATATGAAGATCAGGGTTGTGGGTGGTGATATGTAGGAGGATGTTGATGCTGTGTTTGGAGGAGTGCAATTGGGGTAGGGGTCGCGCAGTTGAAAGGCCCACATCTTCCATTTGACTGACAGTTGAGGAGAAAGAAAAAGCCAGGAATAGAGAGCTTGTCGATACTCTCCTCCAATTCCTCCCAGTTTCTATACAAATTTTAATCTTGTACTGGGTAACAGCTGTCTTACTTGAGTCTATATTCTATGTACTTTTATGTCTTCTTCTCGTGCTCTTACAATGTCATTCTTCAAAACAATGCAGACGCTAGGCTCCATCTTTTCTGTCCTTGGGAGGCACTGAATAAACATCGACGTCAGCCTGAGCTCTTAGACATAAAAGTTTACCTCTGATGGTGTAAAGTGCAATCCACAAACACAAACTACCTTAGGCAACACTGTTCTTCTCAAACTTATATTGGTAATTATCATATGCTAAAATAGAATTACTCTTCCTGCTGAAAGCACCATCCACTCTTCTCTCGATTATAACTCTTCTGTCTCCTGACACGCTCAAACTCAACATAAATATTGTGTTCCTATGATCGGCTTCAACTCTCTTTAAAATGTCCGAAACATCTGCTACACAACATGTCAAAACTCGCATTCTCATCATATCCGACACGCATGGGTCGAAACCAAAGCCCAAAAACAAAGGTGGACCCAGCACTGATGATGAGCTCAACGGAAAGGATGTCACGCGTGTGACGACAGGTTGGAGAGAGCCTCTACCAGAGGCGGATGTTGCTATTCATTGTGGAGACCTTACGAAGCGAACTACAATTCCTGAATTTGAAAATACCTTCTCTGTGTTACGGTCTATCAATGCCCCTCTCAAGCTGGTCATTGCAGGCAACCATGACATCGCGCTTCATGATGATTATTGGCTCAATGAGTTTGGTGGTCCAGCGGACACGCTCGATGAGGTCAAGACTATTCTTCAGAAGGCTGAGAAAGATGGTGTTCGGTACCTGAACGAGGGCGTTCATGTGTTCACCTTGCAAAATGGCGCTCTGTTGAAAGTATATGCGAGTCCATGGACCCCTTCCTATGGTGGCTGGGCATTTCAATATGACAATGGGCACGACTTCAACATTCCCAAGGAAACCGATGTGGCCATTACTCACGGTCCTCCGCAAGGTATCTGCGACTTTGCAGGCATGACTGGGTCCCACGCTGGCTGTCCCGACCTCCGTGCCGCCGTCGCCCGTGCCAAACCCAAGATCCATTGCTTCGGCCATATCCATGAAGCTTGGGGGACGCATCATGTGACATGGAAAGGCAATGGCATTGATGAGGAACTTTCAAGAAAAGTCGGGCTCAAGGGGCTACGGCCGAATCGCGTGACGCAGAACGAGGAAGAGGCCAATGCAACGAGGGTGAAGCTCATTAAGATGAGCAAGCAAAGAGCTGCACATCTGGACCTCACTCACGGTGACAGTCGCGTGGTTCAAGGGAAACAAACCTTGTTTGTCAACGCAGCGATTATGGATATCAGATATAGACCTATACAGCTACCGTGGCTGATTGATGTTGACTTGGCGAGAGCTGGCCCAGTGTGAGAGATCCTGGACGAATAACTACATCATTGTCATTACGAATCATAAAATAGATATACATCAGCTGAGAATCGAAAGTTTCAATGCTTCTTTATTACTAGCTAAGCTGGTACATGTCTATTACTACTTTTCCCATCACTCTCGATGGCAAGCTAATCGTAGGTACCCCGAAAAAAAAAAAGGAAGTGATACACTATCCATGGATCTCTGAACAACGCATTATTAATTTCCTTGTATCGTAAATGTCAATTGACTGCGTCCCATGAATGCTCCGTGGTGATGAATTTATACGCAGACAGATATCAGAGCTCTTACAGAGCAAGGACAGCACCGAGAGCAGCGAGGAGACCAAAGGCGGGGCCAGCAACAGCAGCAGCGTTACCAGTAGGAACGCTGCTGGCGCTGCCGCTCTCGCTGCCGGAACCAGAGCCAGAAGTTCCGGTGGGGGTGGAAGCTCCGTGAGTCTTGGTGGTGGTCCCGTTGCCGGGGTGGGGAGTAACTGGAACAATGGGGGACTCCTCGGGGATGCTGGAGAAGATGGCGGGGACGCTGGCGGAGCCGGTGACGGAGGTGTCGATGCTGACGGTGACGGCGCCGGTGGTGGCAGCAGAGGTAGCGGTAGGCTTGCTCTCGCCGGCGGTCTTAGCGAACTCCTTGCAGGCCTCAGCGGCAGCGGACTGAGCCTTGAGGAGGTCTTGAGCCTCGCAGGCCTTGGTCAAGCAAGGGGTGATGATGGGGAGGAGCTTCGCCTGGAAATCGGAGGCGCATTGGCAGGCGGTGTCCTCGAGCTTGCAGCCGGCCTTGGGGATGTTCTCCTGGAGACATTTGAGCTGTGAGGTATTAGTTGGGTGCTGTCATGGATGTGTAAGTGGTCGGGTGTGTTTGGTTGACTTACAGCACACTCGGGTTGACCACCGAAGTCCTGAGCGGCAACGAGGCCAGCAGCAGCGAGGAAGAAAGCAGCCTTCATTTTGAATGTGGTGTGTGAATGATTTTGGTACTGTAACTAAACGATTGAGTGAAAGCGAGAGAGCTTTGAGGTATTAAGTCAACAATTAGACAGATGTACAGAGTAATTCAATTCAATTCAACGAGAGGGATGTACAAAAGGCAACTAAGACAAGTCCTGGAACAGGTCGGCATCACCTCCTTATATACAATGTAGTAGAGTCTTGCAAACTTAAAAAGTCCCGATACTTTATTAGCCCAGTCAATAGTGCTGGACAGCAGACGTCAACAAGTGGCTGGACTACGAACGAATACAGGCTAAGGTACTGCTATTGGGGTGACCATTGACCTGGTCCTGATCCCATGCTAAGCTCTAGCACAGCTTCAGGCTGCAGAAGTGCCCCTGGACCCCTGGGTTCAAACCCCCCCCCCCCCCCCGAGCCCGACAAGCCGATACCAACCTTCTGCGTACTGTACATAAAACACCTGGACCGACCAATCATGCCGAGTCCTGCGGCATAGGCGCTGATCTTTTTCGGTGGGTCTACAGCGCCGATAGAGTTCTAATGGCCTGTCAATCACCATATTTCAGTAACATTCTCACAACTCCCGTAATTGTCGGGTGTCATCGTCCGAGGTTTCATAAAACTCTACTTTTTTCCCTATCTTCCATTATCTTCTCCAAGCGCCATTTTGTGCTCGGCAGCGACCTCGGAACAAGGAAAATTGAGTTTTATTTTGTCTCTTCTAGTCTCTTATCCCCTAAATTTGCTACTCTTTCTCTTGTTTGTGCCGGTTGCCGTTTGGGGGCGACGCCGTCATTGCCCGTGGCGTTTCTTGGTATGCATCCGTGCATGTTTTAAGAGGAGGGGGGGGAGTCTTAATTGGTGCTACCCTCGAAACTAGGGATTTATTGCCCCGGACAACATCACAACAGTCAATGTCTTTCCAGATCAAGAAACATACGTACGTCGAATGTATTGAATACGAAGTAGCCTACCATAACTTTATTTCTCCATATAAGGTTTGATGATGCTAGTTCATGCATCAAAACTGCTCCTTTCGTCTGTTTACTCCTTTTTTTCAGAAGCTTCCTTTGGTTTCTCTCACTTATTCACTCAACTTACAAAGTGTATAGCATCCGGAACAAGATAGGGCTAGATATTAGAAGAAACATGCAAGCAACCGTCAACAAGCTATGAAACGCCACTAAACGGCACAAAGACCAGGATGAGAACATGATATGTACCACCATCTCAGCTTCTGCAGCTCTCGCACACTGGATCAATCGTGACAACCTTGAAGGCTGAGCTGGCTTACTGTTACTGCTGCTATTGTCTCTTCTGAGTGTCATCTTCACATCCTCAAGCTCATCCATCAACGTCAGCTTATTGCCCCCTCACGCATTGTGCATGCGCGTGCATACAAACACTTACGCGTCGTCCCAAAGTGCCTCCTCGCTAGGACTTTTTGGCGGCCTTGTACGGATAAATTGGATGCTTCCCGACAAAACATCTTCCTTCTCCCTCGCTGCTATTGGTGGATGTCGGCTTCTAATTCGGGGAGGTGTCTAGACAGTGCAACTCCACGAAACGCAGTGATGCTTAAACGAATACTGCTGTAGCTCTCTCTGGCGGCTGCTTTTTCTTCTTTTGACTTCATCCTCACATGCAGGGTCAGATCAGCATCACCGATCAGCGGCTGCATGCCATGTGCAGATGCATCTCGTATCCGGAGTAACGTGTTGTCGAGGCTTGGAATCAGGCGAGTACGGCATAGCACTTACATAACCTCACATCATGCCAGCACCACATATGGATCTCCATTCGCTAAACAAAGCATGGTATACTGAGTAGAGAGGATGATCAAGACATCTAGAGACTTCCATAAATCTCATACCGAAGTAGCAAAGTCTGGTCTAATCGTAGGCTATAAACTCATGATGAGGTTCTCAAACCATAACCCAATCTCATAAGCATGAAAAAACAAGACACTATCAAATTCCTTGGATATGCTCATGTTCCTCAGCCCTTGATTTGCTTTACTAAGTCTTTCTCTTCAAGCGGGTAGTAGTGTATAATAATGACTGGGTACACATATAGCACACTGCACTTAACGTCCATTCGCAGTACCGCATACCAAACGTTGTTGAGCCTCCCTCAACTGCCATCTACGATTTCATTCCAATTACCTCAGCCACCAAACCTAAGCCAAAGTCAATTCTCCCTTCCGTCAGAATCCTCGATCGATATCCATCACTCGCTTACTTCTCGATCTGTGACACATATCCCATGTCGGCGCCCTAGCGTAGCCCTGTGGAGTTGAACAAAAAGCTTGGCTCAACATGGAAATCTTGCCAAGTTTCCTTGTGTGTTTGGCAATTGCTTATACAGCGGGACTCATGTGCCGTTCCTTTTAAATGATGCAAACAGAGATCTTGTCTTCAAAAATGACAGCGACTTTCCGCTAAAAATTCCATCATGTAGTCACTAGGGTGGAAATACTAGGACAGTAAATGCAGGTCTAAATACATTAACAAGCAAATGTAGGTTCTAATAATTATATGCCTAAAAACACATCGCCTCATGAATCATCGTCCCATCGAGGCCGATTCATGATAATGGGTCTCGCGGGATCCCACGGTCCCCGTATCTCGTTCTTGTACTTCTGAAGCCCTATCAGCCACCAGCTGCAGCCTCCTGTAGCCAGTATGGCAATGAGCACTCCAACAATCATGCCCACTAGTCCACTCTTCCACGGCCATCCAACTGTGTTCTTATCGTATCCCAGTATTAGGCCGACTCCGAAGCTTGCACCTAATACCAGCAGAATGGCAGAGAGGATATGGAAGCGCCAGCTTCGATGTCGTACATAGCGTCGGAATACTGGAAACAACCCAAACACCTCGATGCTGAAGAGTGTCAGACTGAACACCTGCTTGGTCGATGGTAGTCGGCTGGCGAGTACAGTCGATGCCATCAAAGCAGCATTTGTGGACAGCGATGCTGGAAACTTGGCACCTACACCTCCAGAGTAGTCAAAAAAGAAGATATTGATCGCGAGAAGCCAGAAGGACATGGCCCAGATGCTGTCGCTTGATGTTGATCGCGTTAGCGACTTGAGAATGGGACTCAGCCCAAGGAGCGTGCAATAGATAAGAATCGCGGACTTGACGGTCTCCATCCTCTGTCGATATCGATTTTCTTCTGCCAGGAGGGGCGGTGGTAGTTCGGGGAGATGTTCTTGACTCGCTCGTGGAGTGTGTGCGATACCACTGGCCAGGGAGGTCGTTGAAGCAGACTGGGCTCGATGCATCGTGCTAGGCGCATGCAGGTTGGTTGTCGAACTCGCAGCCGAAGCGACAGCAGATGGTGCGGCGGTAGACGGCGCCGACTCGACCCGGAACGGAGGTGGACGCCGGATACTGCCCGTGCGGGTTGGTCGCCTTAGACTTCCAGTCCGACCGGCCCTTCCCATCACATTCGCTGCCACGCCAAGACTCGGATCATCCGTGTCTTCAATTTCTGATAGCCAACGTTCCCAGAGGATCCATCCTACAAACGTAGCGAAGCTGCTCCAGCTTGTGACAGCAACAGGAGACACGCGTTCCTGAAATATGCCGACAAAACAAACAACAAAGATTATGACTGAACAGACATGCTGTAGTATGACCGTAGAGTCAGCGACGAGTGGCCAGAAGTCATATGGCTTGAGACGAGGGTTGCGCTGGAGATTCTCGAGGAAGGTCGCTTGATCGGTGTAGTTATCGGGGTCTGCAAGCTCAATTGTTAGCTGCCATTGTCCAATACAGGAATTTCCTGAGACATACACGATTGCTTAACCCACATCAGCTTCTTCCATGGGCGTTTACGTCTTCGACTCCGGCCTCGCGGCCCTCGAGGAGGCGACACAAAGGCATCGTCAGGGGAAAGATGAGAACGACCGAAGCCATGAAGGGCCGAGTGGTCTAACGAGGGGAACGGCGTCTCGTCGTCGGTAGGGGGTAGCATGCTATCGAGAAGGCATTGGAGGCGTCGGGATCTGGGCCCGGGTCCGGGATCGGGATCGGGGGGTTGACTTGAACCTGGGCTTTTTGTTGGTGAAGTTGGAGCCGGAGCTGAAGTTGGAGGCTGGTGTTGATGCCAATTGACACCTGTAATGAGTGGGTCGCCCAGGGTTAGTGGACTTGGAGATCGTGCCGTAGCGTCTCCTGTCATGGAAATGGATGGATCTACTAAACTATGACAAGTGCGTGTGTGTGCGTGCGTGCGTGCGTGCGCGAGCCTGTAGCTGTGTGTACTGTAATGTATGTAGGTGGCTAGTAAGACACGCTTGGATAGTTGAGATGTGACGGGCTTATCGTCATCTCCAGCTCCCGCTGGAGAATGTTGATCCTGCAGCAGTATGATATTCGTATACGTGAGAGGTACCTTATTGTCTCTTAAATTTATGTACCTCCGCTGTTAAGGTACTTCACACTTCAGGCAGGAGGATAACCGGAAGGAGCTGTCTTCTGGTGGGGTCAGTGATACACTTGCAGCTTCCCACTCATACTGCACAACTGATCGTGCAGTCACCAGTAGCAGAAGTTTTCTCTCTCATCTCCTCTTGCAAAGTTGAATTATGACCATAAAACACGATAGAAAATGTACCGATACACGGACCGAGAGTCAAAAAGAAGCTTTGATCAACCCTCAGGTCATTTCACTACCCTACACAAGCAGAGTCAGCTCAACCGCCTGACTCCTGATCCTCGCATGATTTCACAAACAGCACATTGCAGGAGAGAACGCCATCGGAGAGAAGACTCAGGTCTGGCGGCTACAGGGCGACCTTCTTGATGGCATTGGATACCGAAAGTGACAACATTGAGTATACGCAGATACGCATGTACACCGATGTTTCAAGCACAGTCATCAGCCTTTCCAATATTGAGCACATCACCGCTCTTCTTTCGATCCACCACCCACCATCCCATCCTGCTTGATCAGTCTGCCTTGGCATATTCAGTTACTTCTAACCAAGAAACCGGGTTGATATGCTAGACATGGTTCGTGGATACGCAGCATACAGAATGAACCGTGCAGAATGCAGGCCTTCTCTCCCTGTCACACTTATAAAACCACATAATTATCTCCACTCCTAGATAGCGACCACTTCGAGTCTGCCAGCCAATGGATCAGGTTAGCTCTCCCGATCCTGAGAGATCGATTTGGAGAAAAACGTGGTCTTGGGACCCAAACCAGCCACGCACCCGTACCTGCTGATGTGCTGTTATCGGAGAAATTGGATCATGTCGATGGCAAATCGAAATAGGAACCCGGTATTATTGTCTGACATTCATTCGCTCAGCCTTCACTCATCACCATTGCTATCTGCAGTCACCAAGGATGCCCACTGCTCGTTGCCCCAAGTCAGATCTCACTGCCAATCATAACCAGACTTGGTAAAGGCGTTCATTCTTGGACTGTCCCAGAACCAGTTCACCGGCACCAATCGCGTACTATCCCGCCTCAAGTTAACGGACTCCACACGGGGTTACCCGACATCCCTTGCAGGTTCCCGTCCAAGCCCTTCCGCCTCACTTCAAGCACATTTTGTTAAGCCAACCATACCGCCGGGTCCATACCAAACTCCCAGTTCTTCTACAGTACGGAGTGTAGGATCGAAAGATGCCTCGGTACCTCCACCGCGATAGAGAGGACACATCTTCAGATTTCCAACCAGGAGATAAAGATCGAAAACAAGCCAAGAATGGACAACTCAATCAACTCACTCCTTTGGTGTGTTGAGTTGAGCTGAAAGTGTCCGTTCGCGCGCTGACCCACGCTCTCGGACAACTGTCACCTACGGATACTAGCCCCGTGATAGACAATCGACATTCCCGGCACCATGAGCGGTCACCTCCAGATGACTGTTTGTAGCTGGGTAGATTGTACTCCGTGCTGAGGAGGTCCTGATTCTGATTGATCTCTCCGGCCCTAGCATCGCGTCGCATCGGTCTTGCCCACTGGCAGGCTTTTGCGTCGTATGCAGCCACGACTGGGATAGTCTGCCACCGTCCAACTCACATCACGCCATTATCCAAGACATATTTCACTAATGCTATAGACACACGAACTGATCGAGTGTCTCCGGATGCTGAGCGTTGTCTTGTTGCTGTTTCGACTCAGTACGAACACGACGAGATATCCTAGTCAAACATTTGATCAAAAAGCAAGAGAAGACTATAAATCATATTTGAAGTAAGATGATGAGCTAAAAAGGACAACGAGGGGAAACGACGGGGCGTTGTGAGGCGTTTGGCAGATTTGCTTTTTTACAAGACAAGTGAGAGTCGAGAGGTAAACAAGAAGCGCGAAATGTTCGATAAAGTGTGATCGTCCACTCAAACATCTTGCACCATCTGCGGCTCCCCCGGTCTCATCACCACTTTGTTCCTTGGAAAGCTGTCTCATTGGTAGATTGACCGAGACACCAGAATCCGCCATGCAGTATGCCGCCATCGAACCGCTGAGGGCGGTGTCGGTGAACCATCCCGGTTTTAGTAACCTGTGACACAGTATAGCACATAGTCTATCTACTTACTATCTACCACCTACATACCTTACATGCATGCGTGCATGCAGGTATGCACCGCGTCCAACGATGGCTTCACGAGGATCAATTATTTTCCCCGCCCCGGACGTGCCGCAAACGGTCATGGTCCCCCCCTACTTGTAGGTATGACACTGTTTCCGTCTGTCCTCGTGAGAACCCCTGCTCTGGGGTTTGACACTATATACCCGACGTGAGATTAAAACCGCCGCTCATACCTCTTGGTTGGCAGCCAACCTTTGATGTCTTCTGCTGGTCTTTACTCTCTGGAGTTCATATACTCCACCCTCTGTTTACTATGATGGAGATGTCCGCTTCGTCCCATGGCCTCGAGACCATGGCGTCTTTGTCCCTCTCAACCTCAGCTACGACCGACTTTAATTCTTTACCAACGGAACTTCGTCTAAAGATATGGTCACGAGCGAGTGAGCCTCGTATCGTTTTATACGGTGATCTGGTTCAAAAGAGCCGGTCTTATCCCTTGCCTACCGTTACACAACTCAATGCGGAAGCGCGAGATGAAACTCGGCTGGGGTACGAACCAATTGGTAATGGATCATACTTCGACTTCTCCAGGGACATCCTCCTCTGTGACCACAAGATCTCAGATCAGGTGACCGACCAGTACCTAGATGGTCTTGCCCCGCGGATACGGCGTCTTGTCTTCTGGGACTGCTTCCCTGATGATGGACGGGTGGAGGGACCCTATCACTATTCTGTCTATCTATCAGCGTGTTACCGGCAGCCGGATTTTGGGAAAATCGAATTCGACAGGTTTTGGTTCCCTAACGTGGATGATATGTGGATTGTCAAGGTGGGGGAAATCGACCCAGCGTGGATGGTCCAGGTGAACCCAAAGTTGCCATATAAAATGCGACTTCAACAGTTGGCGAAGCAGTTCAGATACTGGGTGGACGAGAACATCATTGAGATGGCACCCCTGGACCTGAGGGAGCCAGAATCACAGGCTGTCTTGCATGACGGACGTTGCGGGAAAGAAGATTGCCATGAACTCAACAAACAGCGCAGCATAATGTTGTCCAAGGTTGCCTTCCTCGACGGTAGATACAAGGCTCCCGATGACGGACAGAAATGGATCCGAATCATTTCATGGCAAGCTGGTGAAGATAAAGCCGTATACGAAAACAGGATGAGATGGGTGGTTGTCGAGAGAATTCTGACATTTGATTTGCAACGAGATGGATGGAGCGAATCTGGAGTGGAAGTGAGACGACGTAGCAGTTGAAGGTAATAGAAGTGGATGGGGGATACCTTTGACAAGCGCAAGGCTCTGCCATACTGAACGATAAGAACAGTACCTCCTGGACAACTAATATCTGCGTGAAGTTCAACAACGGCACCAACACAGGGAAGAACAATTTGACACTCTCTGAGGGTAAATGAAGAACAGACGTGTAGAAGGGCTCAGGATTTGAAGAAAACTTGTTGGACTATTATGTCCAACCAGAAATGACGGACACAACGATCAGAACAAGCTGCGGTCTAGCGCTATCATTTTGCGCAACTCAATGATGAAACAAGCAACGGTATCTAATTATTTAAATATTCATTCAAAACATACTGAGGTATGTTGTTTCTGTTATATATTGCATTTATAAACTTCATTTTCGAAACAAGCGGAACGATAGAAGAAAGAACAAAACTGAAAGATTATTTCCTCAATCCTCAGGTAAACCTGCATATTATAATTGAACTTATGAATAGCTAATGGTGTTCTTCTACTGTGCAACCCGTGTTACAGTTCAAAGTCCTTCAGCTTGTTTATCTGACATGGAACATCTGAACAGATCTCCCCTCACACTGAGATCGACGATATCATAGTAGTGTTCAGGCGAACATAGGAGGATGTAACATTAACCTCTGATCTGAACAACAGATTTCCAATCAACAGAGATCTGAAAATATGGACAACACCCAGAAATGATGAAACTGCATCTTCATACTGATGTTTCAGACATGAATTTGACTATAAAGGAAAGATATTCTGCAACTCTTTTGCGTATCTATGACAACATCCGTCATTTACATTTACCAAGAAGAGATCTCAACGTCGTAAATTCAACAGCTTTGAATATACCTATAATCTTGCTACCTCTATCATGTCTTCGGTACAGCCCAATAAAGAGGGAGTAATACTCGCTACCATGGGTAGTGATATCGACAAGCTCATTGGCCCTAAAACTGTCAGTTTCTTTCCTGAACGAGCACCTAGATGCCAAGATGACTATCACAGAATTGAGGCAATGATCTACATCAAACCTCATATGCCTAGACTTGGACCATATCAAGTGTTCAAGCGACTTCACCACACCCGTTTCCGAGACAGGGAGCATCGGTCGAGGCAAATGTCCGTTAGAAAGGACACCTTCTTGACACACCACATGGTCTTCCCAAAGCCTGTGCCCTCGCAATTTGGATTTCCTCATGGATATAACCTCATCAGTCTTGGTCTCCGTCTAGTTGCGTCAACTTTTGATTATGATGAAGCAATTCCACACATCCAGTTGACAGAATATGCTTGACGACCGTTGAGCCTCAGAATGTTCCCTCGTCTTGAAGAGTTTACTATGATGTGCCTGCGGCCTATTAGCTGCAGCTGCCAAAGTCGTTTACCCTTCCTCAATTCCTCAACAAACAAACGAGGTGAGTACTATGGCTTCCGCTACCACCAAGATACCCGACGCGTGGAGTACACTCAGCTAATTTGGTCTGACGTCGCAGAGCTTGCATTCGCCGGCGAGGATCTTGTAAATGAGCTATTTCCTTGTACAATTGTCCGTCTGTGGATCGTCGGACAACGACGCGGTCGGTATAGGATGCCAAAAGAGCTTGAATGGACGCACCTAGACTTGTATTCGGAGTTTAGTGAGCACTATCTCAACAGAATTAGAGACTTGTGGGTGCTGACTCGAATGAGACTCGAGAACCCGATTCGAGAGGAGATATGTAAGATGGTAGTCTGATCGACTTTGGGTAAGTATTTTGTGGTGTTTTTGAAAGCACAAGGATTGAGAGTCGGAGTTGCTTCGTTTGATACTTTGGATGTAATGCTGGCCGTTACCCTCTCTTGGTATTGTACTTGATCTGCTATTTTACCTCGGAATTGTAAAAGAATTTGGATATTATTATTGCATTAGGATCTGTGAGATTTGACTTGCTATACTGTCGCTAGGCAAAGAGTTAACAAGTGGATGCTCTTGTCAGGCAGATGATTGTCTACCTATAAATCTCGTTAGACAAAGGTCCAAAGGTTGATTTCATGTCGCCAGTGCAAAAGGAGTGTTTCATAACTGAATAATAGTATTGATGCGACAATTGTTAATACGCTAGATGCCATACTCGCCCAATAAAGCAGTTGCCTAGGTATTGTTGCATACCTGGGCTTTATTACCCCTGAGTTACTGCAACCGAGCACTGGCAGTATACTCAAGGCATTGCAATTCCTCAATTATGACTACTAGGATCCTTTTGACGTGACTGATATTTATCTTATTTGGAATGCGGTAAGTAAGTATTGTGTAAATAGATACATATTCGACTGCCACACAAGAAATTCCAACGCTCAAACAGTCTAGCCTCTATTAGTGTACATAGCAATGGGCTCGTCAAATCCCATAGTGAATAATCCTACAGAGATATTATATTACGTTCCTCCGATCGTTTCGTTTCAAACTTGAAGCTCGTGACCATTCTCCTGCCGATTTCCGTAGCCTGTTGCCCAGACTTATACTGGCAGCTGAAAGGCCCTGCATTCGCGAGGGAAAAGAGGGCTCAACTCTCTCCCAGTTACGAGGCACCTTTGCGTCGTCGTCGCTATCATCCAAGGCTGGACCAGGCAGCATCATCATATGCCTTTGCCCCTTGAGCATGGCTCCCTGCAGAGCTGACCATGATTCAACCTGGCCATCTGCTGCCTCCTCCACACAGTTGCACTCGTCGCCTGCGGGGCATTGCGTTTCGCCAGCAGCATGCCACTCTGCTAGACACGCCTCGTGGCTTGCGCAACCACAAGCCAAGCATGGCGGGAAGAGAGCATCCACAGGCTCAAGGCAGTACACACATGTGAGCTGATTCTGAGTTTGATGACAACGATCACATGTTCCAACAGCACCACCAACCTTGGAGTCACTGGAAGTATAACGAAGTGGTTCCAGCTGGATTTCGTGTATGCGGCACATCCCTGTGACATCAAGGCCGCGACCTGAAGCAAGCAACGCTTGAAGCTGATCCTTCTTGCCCATGGCGATGGGCGATGAGTTATGTGCTTTGCCATCGTGACCAGCGCCTGACTCATGGAAGTTGTCGTCAACATGCCCTCCAGTCATGTCCTCCTTGAGTGAATTGAACTTCATAATCTCGAGTCTGGAGAGTGGTTGATTCCACATTTGCAGCATTTCAGCATACGCATATCGATAACGAGCATGGACATCGGCCTGACTGGACTCGAGCATGGATATGTTCAGCCAACCATCATCGTCGAATGCGGTTTGATCCTCCATTGTGACGGCAATCTTTGTGGGCACAAGTGACAGATAATCATCCCTCCGATAATCATCATCATCCAAAGAGGTTCTCCCACCATTCGAGTCCATCGCGGTCGACGCACTCCATGTAACATTGCCTGGAGCCAGACTGCTGAGAATCGTTTCAGCAGGGCTGGGTCTCTTTCTTACGTGATTTGGAGGTGACGACGAGCTGACTCCTGCAAACGAACGCGGCAGGTTGGCAGCAAAAGCTGATGCCAGTCCCGAGTTTGCTCTATTTAGAAATCGTGTGTTTGGAGACGTAGACACGCTGGGCGGTGCCTCAACCTCCCCCAAATACCCCTTGAATTTATTTGGCGGCGTTTCTCCACAAGAGTACGAGTTCGATGCTGCATCGCCACCCCATATGCCGTCGTCTGATGCCTGAGATCCAGAATAGTGGACAGGAGTGTGCACTGTCATCGGTGTTGTAATAGCTGAGTTCGTATAACTGCGTCCACCAATATTCCATAGTGAGGCATCAGTGGGGAAGTAGTCTAGCGAGAAAGCTGGTGCCTTGAAAGGGAGGGGAGTCTCGGGTTGCGGTAGATGAGATTCAAAGTAAGCCACACTGTCTGCAGCAGAAGATTCGCTGAATATACAAGAAAGCATTGCCAACATTTGGATGTCCGCAATCTTCTCATAGTATGCAAAAAGGTCCATGATGAAGTCCCTGGCCAAGGGATGCTTACCCCATTTGACTCTGCCCGACAACGCACCTTCATGTCTTTCCAAAAAAGAGTCAAGAGGAGAAGTATCGGCATTGCATCTGGAAACCACATCGTGGGCGATTACCAGAATAGAATCGCGCCTCTGATTGTGGGCGAGTATCTCGAGCGGAACACCCTTCTTTAATAGAAGCGCAAGATATCGCCAGACATCAACCAGATCTCGAGCGTTGTACTTCTCAGCAACCTTTGCATTGTGCTCACAGACCTCGGCTCCATCGCCAAAGATGGCGTACTCACGCGCAAATTCCTCTTTCGAGGGGAGAAGACCACGGAAGTCATGTATCGAGATTAGGTTCTTAGGCCGACCAGGCCTGCGACGACTTGTGCCAGTGCCAGTACCAGTGCCTACTCCTGTACCACCGCCACTCGAGCGTATTGATCTGTCTTCGCTCCATGTTTTCCTAAACTGGCGGCTAGGGTGATACCAGAGATTAATCTTATGCATTGACGTAGACTCTGAATCGCTCGAAGATGATGAGGATGAAGATGATCCAGAGGCAGACGTATCAGAATCCCCGCTGGATGCGGAACTGTCTTCCGCCATGAAACGTTGTCGAGGCCCAAGATCATGTGCGATTCTGCCAAAGCCCGCAAAGAATGGTTCCCCCTTAGGGCGTTCCCTATAAGCGTCCATAGTGGTTGTGAACAATGCGCGCGCCTTTTCCTCTTTGGAGGGGAAGAAACAGATCAATCGTCCGTTGTGTGAGAACCTGGCACCGCAGGTCCTGGGTGGCGGTGGCACGATTGTCCTATTCGGAGGCGCAAGCGCGGTATCCAGCTCGTTATGAGGGGGCAGTTCTTGAGACATGGATGCTGAACCGCCGGCGGGGATATCCTCGTCGGATTCACTAGAGCTCTCGTCCGCTAAGCCATCAAGTTCATCATCTAAATCTCGAACATTCTTGAAGAAAGTTGTGCTGCTTTCAAGATCAACTTCCCCAAGGAGATACGTAAAGGCAACCTCAAGGCAATTCTTTTTTCTTTGCAGGAACTGATTGGCCAGTTGCTGAATCTCGCGATCAATCTTTTTGTGAGTCTCTGCAGGCATGAAGGACGATTTTTCAACATAGAACTTTGGTGCCCTTGTCTTGGGATAGCCGACTGGAATATCAATCCGAACCTTAATGAATATAGTTTCTCCATCGGCGCCCCAGGGGCCGTTCAGTGAGGCGTTGAGAGTCAAACTGTCCATATCAATGTTGTCCCATCTCACTTTGGGAAGTTGATGGCTGATGCGTAGAAGTTCCTCCTGAATAGATTCAGGTTCTGCCCACTCATCGTCAGGGTATCCATGGCCAAAGATACCCGAGTCTTTTGATAAGTGTCGTTTGGCGCTCGTTGACGCCTTTCTCTTAGTCATGGCAATTCCTTTCATCCATCCTATTTGCGACTGGTTACGATCGACGGATCTTCCAGATACCTTGGCCTTCATTGAAGGACCTCGCCATGCCATCGATGCACGGTGGCTTTGAGTTGTGCCTGATCGCATTCCTAGGGTAAGAGCACTTTGCTTATGATAGCTGGTGCCAGGCCGGTGATCACTCATTGTAGCAGATTTACGATCGCGATCCGTACTTTCGTCTACTGTACGGAAAGTCTTGTATGTTGCGCCTTTTCGAGTGATACTGATTGCTGGATCGGCTGGCATGCCGCGTTTATGGCCGATAGCGGCGAAGATCTTGGGGTCGATGCATTGAAGCTTTAGTTCGTTGTCTGTGCCCCAAGAGACGAGCTGGAATTCACGGTTGTCTTTACCGTCGTCAGTTATGCCGCCACGGCACCTCCACAGAAATTCCTTTGCTTTGTGATCTCCGTGCCCCGGCCAGACATCGATTGGTTGACTTGTCACTTTCGATTCTGGTTCAAAGTTGGTGTCGTAGAGATAAAGGTCACCCGGTTCGTTCTGGGGTATTGCGAGGAGGCCGTGTCCGAAAGGTGTGTGACGAGCTCTCCACACTGGAAAGCCAGTTTCAATGGTATGTTGCAAGGGCTCTTCCGCAGTATAGTCCCAGAAGTTGATCCTCTTGTCGATGGAACAGGAGACAATAGCCTTCGGGTCAGATCGATTCCAGTCCAGGCCATATATCTTGGATTTGTGAGCTTTGATAGATTTTAGAGGCTCAGAAGAACGGCGTTCATCCCAAATATGCAACCATCGATCGTGAGCAGAAGCGAGGATGTGAGATGCTTGGCGGTTGTATTTGACCTGAGATGCACCAGCAGTCCAATCGCAGAAGGTCAAAACAGGCTGGCGTGGTCTTCGAAGATCCCATGCGTGAATATAGCCATCTACTGAGCAGGTCGACAAGAGGTCTGGATGGTGAGCAGACCAGTTGACGTCTGTAATAGCACGACTGTGGCCTTGAAGAGAATGTTCTATGGCACCTGAACTCGAGTCTTCCCTGCGATTTAGATTCCACACCAGGGCACGATGATTGGCGGCTGAGACGATCCAGTAGTCGCGAGCAGCAAAGGGTGACCATTGGACATCCACAACCAGCCACGGAAGGCCATGAGTTCTCAGTCGCCGGGGAGGGCTATATGGCGAGTCAAGATCTATGATTGCCAATCCATCAGGCCTAGTTTGTTGTTAGAATCTATCAATTCAACAGTACACTTTTAACCTACGAAGCCAATGCGACGTCTCGCCCAGCAGGAGAGATAGTGGCTGAGCCGACTAGGCCATCAACATGAATGGTGCCATCTGACTCAAAACTTTCGCTCTCGTAGGCAGATTTGATGACCTTGCCCTTCTTGGGAGCGTCAGCGAGTTGGTCGAAGGAGGGCATGGTGATGCGTATCTCGAGAGGGTATCACGACGTTCCTCATATCGCAACTCATATGAGGTAAGGAGAGGAGACACGGCGAACTGCCACTGAATGGCTTTGAATCATGTCATAATCCACAAGAGGCCAAAAAGGGATAGAGGCGTTTGATTTCAGCAGAGGAGAAGAGTTGCTCAGGGCAAGGTATTCTTCAGTACGAACGTTGTATGAAGATGTTATTAATGAAGCTGCTCACCTGAACTCGCGTTCCTCACTGGATGAATGATTGACAGGAGGTGGTCAGAGCGCGCGACGTCGTTCCACAAGTACCACACCTGCTGTTTGAAGTGTTGTGGTACATCCCCCGCCATTGCCTGTGAGTAGAGTTGAGCTTGTCCAGGTTCAGCACTTAACGGAACCTTCCGCGACCTTCATTGGGCACATGCCGTAGGAATGGTTGTATGACAGCGCCTAAAAGGACATGTACTTTTAAGTACAATTCCTTATAATGGATGCATATGGCTTATCTATCTACCATCTTTGCCTAACCATTTGTTGATAGTCGTCACTTGATTTGAATGATCAGGTGTTAAACAATTCTATTCATTTGTGACGCGCTGCCAGAATACTTCTTTCATTTAATCACTTCCATCGGGTTTTAGATTGCTTGCTCCCCGATAATACTGGGCTCTACCTGCCACTGCGACTGCCCCGCCGTCGACCTGAAGTGCCCGCCTTAGGTATTTCAAGCATTCAACTTCAGACCTCACCCAACCACGACCCTTCTATACGTAACTCTTTCGAAAGCTAACGCTACGACGACACGATACCTTACGAACAAGCACTCACCGAGATAAGAACCGCATCCCCCGGTCTCGAACTGTATCGAAATTCCTTCACATACCCACCGAACTCCACCATGGCTCTCCCCAAGCGCATTATTAAAGAGACAGAACGGCTCATGGCCGAGCCGTAGGTCATCCCCGAGGCTACATGTCTTGCGCCTTGACTTCGTAACCTAACACTCGTCGCGATACAGTGTTCCAGGAATCAGTGCCGTTCCTCACGAGGATAACCTCCGATATTTCGATGTCCAAATTCACGGTCCCGCCCAGTCTCCGTATGAGGGTATGTTTTGTGTCACTACAGATTGATTTGCCGACTAATCGAAATTTCAGGTGGTGTTTTCAGCCTCGAGCTCTTCCTCCCCGACGATTATCCAATGACTCCTCCCAAGATTCGATTCCTGACCAAGATTTTCCACCCAAACGTCGATAAGCTTGGTCGTATTTGCCTCGATGTCCTCAAGAGTGGGTTGCATATCAGGATGCATACATGTCTGGAACGGCCAAGCTCACAAACACTGCAGATAACTGGTCTCCCGCTCTTCAGATCCGAACTATCCTCTTGTCGATCCAGGCCCTCCTCGGTGCTCCTAACCCGGATGACCCTCTCGCTGCAGATGTGGCCAAGAGCTGGAAGGAGGATGAGCAGGCCGCTATTGCAACCGCCAAGGAATGGACTGCCCAATATGCGAAACCTTGAGGGAAAATGATACAGTAGGATTAAATACAAAAAAAAAACAGAATTTGAATAGTTATGGATGATCAAGTTGGGAGAGCAAATGCTGGAGTTTAGGGGCCAAGTGATGTCTCATGGAGATACTTTCCACTGACTTTGAGCGGGTACAATGGCACTTGCAGGTTTGCTCTTGGTCTTGTCTGATAGACCTGAATACTTTTGCTGTGAAGAAACGCATCGTTATTTTGTCTAGTTTCATGCTGATACTTTTAAGAATACCTGCCGCGTGTTCGGTGTGGAGGGATCGTATCCAACTCCCACTCCAGGCAGCTCCTTGTGACATTTCAGTTACTAGTGGGTTGTTCTTCACCGTATCTCTACCACTACGACACGCCAGAGTCATGATCTGAACCTTGTTCTCTAAGTAAATCAGAAGTTGATTGAGTTGGGACGTTACAAGCCAATCGCCTTAAACGTAATCTGCTGTCACGCAACCGTCGTTGGCTGAACAAAGCTCAACAAATCAGTACCTTGTATCGTACGAAGGGAACCTGCGATCCATCTCTCTATGTACCCTGTCTCCTTTTCTGATAGATGTAGACAACTTTGGTATCGAGACCCACGCTCACAAGATTGTATGGTTTGGTAAGTGAATAGGCCTTGAAAGAATTATGAAAAAGTCAAAATGTACATACTAAAACTGGAATATCTACTGTTTTTCTGTTTATTCACTCCTCCCCTTTCCGTTGATTCAACTCCTTCTATCTTCTGTTCGTTGCTCTATGGCGTGACACTATTTCTACTTCACAACCATTTATCCCCCACAGTTCTTAATGCAGTTCAAGTATAGCAACTCAAGTCTGGACAGGCAGCTCACTGCTGCCGCTGACGATGACTTAGAACCTGGCTCCATTTCAGAGAAAGTTTTGAGTTACTCTATTGATCCTCAGAACAAGACTGTCTACGGTATCTTTCAAATCTTTGCCCATAACAAGAGTGATGTGAACGAGAAGACAACCTATATCCTTGTTCCTGCACCAGGTGGTAGGATGGTATGTTTCTCCTTGACCATAATCCAACGGTAAGTTAACAGGATACAGGGGTATTGGGTAGTCAGTATTGCCAACCATTCTATTGAACAAATTCTTGTTCTCAGGAAGATCTGTGCCGACTTGAAGAATCTCTGTTACTCTATATCCGCCGAGGACTGGAATTCTCTGACCTATGAGGGTTAGCAGATTCGAATAATGTCTATCCTCCCTTCATCCCCAATTCGACAGAAAGTTCTGTGCGATAAGAACAAGTGGTGTCATTCTATCGAACGACCCCCCGACAATGTATTCAATGAGGGGTTATCATGGCAGGCCCCAAAATCTGTTCTTGAAAACGCTTTTCATGGCTTGCATGATACTCGGCGCGAATCTTTGAGAACAGCAAATCCCTCTTCGAAAACTATGACTGTCCCGAGGAAGATTAAAGCCTCAACTTATCCACGGCTTGGTATCTGAAATACATTCCAATATTTTACAGCCTTGAATTATGTTTAACAAAGTAGGTCGTTGTTTCTTTCTGCTTTTTTATTGTTCTACTGGAGGGTCTGAATGGCTTACTGAAGCACGTTGTCACAGTGGAAGAGGCAGTGGAGAGAACAATCATACAACAGATCAAAATCTCCTATGCTAGGAAGTAATGGAAAAGCCACGCCTCGTTCGGGTTTATCTTCTACTACTTTAGAAGCCATCGTAATCCCTCCAACATATGTTTCTCGCAGGCCAAGGCATGATCGAGGTGAGGAGCCTTGAGCCAAAAGGTATGCGGCCAGCCCACCTCCACTTGGACTTTAACATCGATACCTGCTTCCCTTAGAATCATGGCATAGCATAGTCCATCCGAGTATAGGGTGTCGTTTGAAGTGAGCTGAATCCAAGTACGAGGGTGTCCCTGGAGCTCATCTTCTGAAACCTCAAGAGGAAGTTTCTCAAGACCATCCCTAGGTGTGTTTCGGTGTAGATATCCGCCCAATGATGTGATGAACGTTTGAGACACGCTTGTGTGATATGGACGTAACTTTTCAGGTACAAATTCCTCGCCACTGGCTCTGTCTCCTGTGACTGGACACCTCAGTAGAAGTCCATGAATGGAACCTGGAGGAGCTGCTTGCGCCACTGCAGATGCCATCTGTCCACCACTCGAGCTTCCGACAACAATAGTTTTTATCTTTGGATTGTGGAATTTTCGAAATCCATCCAAGCTGTCAGAACGACACACGGTAGCTGGATTCTGAGGCAATAGGCGATATCCCACCGAGTAAAGTCGAATCCTGGCAATGCCTGACTTGACAATATGTCTGCATGATAGTTCTTCGCTATCCGCCTCGCCAACCCTCAGACCACCGCCGTGGTAAAATATAACGATAATCTCCGGCTCCTCAGCTTCGGTACCTGTAAGGTCTAGTTGAAGGACAGGGATTGGATGCCCATCCACAGAAGAGGGAATAGTGAACTCTTTCTTAGTAACTCCTTGGGAGAGCTCATGATCTCGGGTTCCAGACGCCGTAACTTGAGCATATAAGTCGCGGCATTCCTGAGCATAAATCGGTTGCCGTTCTTCTACACTGTTGAATACTCTAGGAGGGCCTTTCTTCTTGACCTCTTCTTCATGTGCCAGCCAGGCAGCGTCTAACTGCGGTGCCGTCTTAAAGACATAGCTTTCGAGTTCCGGATCTGGAAAGACCATGATAGCTGTTGATCTTGTATTTTGATAAAGTCAGTGATTCGAGAAGTTTTCGCAAATAGTGACCATACGTTACGAGGGATATATAGCGTATCGTGTAAGTCGGGGTATTCAGGCTAAAGGCCGACACGTGACCCTGATATTGCTGTAGGACTCCCAGCAAAGATACTGCATGAGACCAGAGCTAGGTCTGAGGATTTAGAGCCTTACAGTTTTGATCAATAACATTCTTTGAGTGGAGGGCCCTCAGATTGGAATAGCCGAACTTCGGTTAAACAAAGAAGATAGAGTTCAACGGCTAGAAAGCTAACCTATAACAAACCCATATAAAGCTCAATCTTCACAATTCGACTCCTGGAATTCAAATATCAACAAATATTCCAGATAGTTTATTGCCTTTCATGTAGTCCGACACAGGACTTGGACTTGAGTTTCAGGTTGTCTTCGGATATAGGGTATGGAAAGAGATGTGTAATGATGCAGATGAGTGAAACGTTGCCGAACAGAATGAACTTCATCGGATGGGGTGTGCTTTTACAGTTGGATTACGGTTCACTTTAAGTACATCAAGAAATAGCCCTGTGCGTTGGGTATATCGGAATTCGGCCTATGCCTCCCTCGTATTGTTCAACCTCCTGAAAAAACTGTCTTCATACCCGATAGGTGTTGGGCCACACATCGACGAAGGAGTGAAGATTCATTCCAAAATTAGTCCTCAAACAGCAGCTGAAGGTGGCGAGAACAAAGACCAAGGATGCTCGGTTTGAATTGGGCAATTAAGAGACATAAATTTGAGAAGTCTAAGGTTAGTCTGGGAACTGAGAACCTGAACACTATGCTTCACATCGAACCGCATTCTCAATATCCCAATAAGAATTCATTATGAAGCACAGAGGAAAAATTGTAGCGGATTGGGTATGAGACAAGCCGGGTTCTCCCTCGGGATCTCGTATCTACAATGCTAGAGTACACAACGCGAAGCCGGAAAAGGTATATCGCGATTCGTTTAAACCACAGCCAAGTCGCCAAACTTCTCCTGCAGTGGGTGTTAGTGCTGTCATCTCCTCCGTCAATCGGACAACATACCTTGTATCCTGGCACCATCCATCGGCCCTTGGAAACGAGCTGAGCAGTCTTCTCGTCGATAGACTTCTCGGCAGCGGCAACCTCGTCCTATAACTTGTGAGAATCGACCCAATGGTCTCAGCTTCGGTGGTACGTACGACAGTGAGTTCCTCGAATGGTCGAGCCTCCTCAATGTTCTTGAGAGTAGCGGCAAGATCCTTGAGCTCAAGGTCAACGGCCTCCTTGGTAGCCTCGGCGTTCTTGACAGCCTCGGCCTCAAAAGCGTCGATGGCCTTCAGTTGTCGGCTGACATCGTAGGTGACAGGCTTGAAGGCGCTGAATCGCTTCTCGATCTCATCGATGATAGCCTGGTTCTTGAGGACGGATCGGTACTGGGAGAAATCGACGGTGGTGGGCTGCTCCTGGAGCTGCTGAACCTTGCGGCGGACGTCCTCGTTGCGCTTCTTGAAGGCCTGCAGGGAGGCAACGGTCTGGCCACGGAGACCGAGGGAGCTGGTGACCTTGGTCCAGTCAAGCTTGAGAGCTGCGCTTCGCTGTCGGAGAAGGGGAAAATTAGCTCAACGCATCCTAGGACGTAGAGGCGCACGATCGGGACCGGGGGAAAATTTCGACAGCACCTGCGATCAGTCACACGCGCCAATTGATGAATTGAACTTACAGTCGCCATTTTGAGGAAGGTTACGATGTCGAGAGAGCGGAGAGGATAATCTTGATTGACTGTTGATGACTTTGCCGAAGTTCAGGGAACTACCGGGCACTAGGAAGTCACGTGCTTCTACTCAAATATCCGGCGGGCGGCGTTTTCGGACCCCTCATTGACGTCGGCTCAGGATGAGTGAGGACAACTGGAAGAGAGGACATTGAAGCTCAAAAGCTGATCATTGGCGAGAGAATATTGAGTGATGAAGTTCAAGATGCCAAAAAATCCTACAGATTGGATTATGGTAACCCAATGTAGACAGCAATTAGCAATTGCTGGAATAAGTAGTCATGAGATACATCGCTCAAAAAACGAAGATCAAGATAGTCACAATTGGTCCAAGAATATAATATCACGCATGATCAAAATTTCAACAGCATTCTTTGACGGATTTTTGGGTGTTATTCCCCTTCAATTGTTTCCGTTATTTGGCATCAACTCCATTCCGCAGGGTACAGTTCGCCAAGAACTAATACAAGAGCCCAATGTTCGTCCCATGTACATGCTTTTTCGGATGATCGTCCAGCAGAAGCTCATGCTTAGATACTTAGAGCCATGATGGAATTGACGATATCGTTGTCGTTCTCCTTCAACGCCTTGACGGCCTTGTTGCGGCTGACGTTGGCCTGGGTCATGACAAGCTCAATATCCTTATCCTCGAGTCCGGAAGCGTCGACCTCCTCGTCGTCATCCTCCTCCTCCTCCTCCTCATCCTCCTTGTCCTTCTTCTCCTCGGCGGTCTCGGCAGCCTTGCTGGGCTCACCGTGGTTGTGGCCAGAGTGGTCCTCAGCGTTGGCGGAGGCGAGCTGAGCAGCAGCAGCTTGTTGAGCAGCGGCGTTCACATCCTCAATCTTGGCCTCACCGAAAACACTGGCTTGAGGTCAGAGGCAGATCCATCATTTTACAACAAAGCAACTTACATGTAGGTGTTGCTGTTGGGAGACTTGTAGACCTCGGGGTTGTTGATGACGAAGAGGATCTGTAGCACTTCGGTTAGCACCAACACCTCATTTTACCCCTCCAATCTCTTTGCAAAATCCATCGGCACTCACGTTCTTGGGTCGGCGGAGAGTGACACGGGTGATGCCAGGGATACGGGTGAGGTGCAGCTTCTCGAGGGCCTTGCGAGCCTTCTTCTCGTTGCGGTTGTGGATCACAGTAGAACCAGCGGGGAGCTGGCCCTCGCCGACCTCCTCGACCTCGGAGTCGTCGCTGGAGTCATCCTCGTGCTCCTGGACGGTGGTCTTCTTGGGCTCCTCGTCAGGAAGTTCTTCAACGCGGGGGTTCGACATTTTGGCGACTTGAGTGCGGGCACAGATGTTAGTAAATCTCAGGTAAACAATTGTGGCAGCAAAATCTTCCCGAGACCGCAAAAAATCGATAGCAAAATAACACAATGAACGTAACGACAGCTTCGTACTTACTTGTTTTGCTGATCCCAGTTACGTCTGTTTGCTGGCCTGATCTCTCACGTCGTCGTTTTGTGATGGGGTCCTCGCACAGCGATAATTCTAGGGCTTGGTGGGAGGTGGGAACTAAGTCGCATTAGGTAATCAGATTTTGTGTCACTACGTCTCCCCCTCCAGAATCCGGATGTCCAAGAAAGTGACGACGGATGGAGGGAAATCTATGAACAATTTGGGCAATAATTAAGGTTGATTATGGGGATACAAAGTGATTGAGTGTAAAGACATGCATGCATACACAGACAACGGAGATTTGGGGTATTCATTTCATTTTTATTTCGGCTACAGTTCACAATGAATCCATGTTCTTTTTTGATGCTCCTTATGCTTTGAATTCAGTTGATCTCAGAATTTCCGTATTGACGCCGTTCATCATGATGATGAAGTGTGACATACAGCCTTCCAGAATGGAGCAAAAGTGAATCCAGCAGCCTCTATACCGCCGTGATGTGTTTCCTGCCCAGTTCCGTGCCACTTGATCTAAACCCGACTTTCAAGCACCTCCGTGACTCCAGCTTAATGACCCATTTATGCGGAGGCCTTGACCTTGGCCAGAGCCTTGCGCTCCTCGAATCGTCGCTGCTTCTTGAGTCGGAGAACCTGGAAGCGCTCGAAGTCGGTGAGACCCTTCCTCCGCTCCATCTGATCCCGCTTCTTAGCCCAGTTGGTCTGCTCCCACTTGGAGTCGATCTCGGACTTCTCCCAGAGCTTTCGGACGACACCAGTTCGGGAACCGCGGTTCAAGCCCTCGACGATAAGAGAGGAGAGGAGGACCTTGCTGAGGGGAACGGCTTGTCGGGGAACAGCGAGGCTAGCGTTCGCGGAAGGACCGTCGACGAGAATCTGTGACGGGGTCAATATCGCGTGTTTCGGCAGACTAATCTGATCTGAAGCAGGAGAAACCTACTCGCTTGTGGTCGATGATCTCGACGATCGTGGCCAGGCGGCCGGCGAAGGGGTGGTCGCCGTTGATAACAACGACACGGCCAACCTCAACGAGGCGCCAGTTCGAACCCTCAATGACTGCGTCGCCCATTGTGACGGTGATCTAATTAACGGTCGATTAGTCGAAATGTTTCAAGAGTCGCGCGCGCAGTGATTGATTGTTCGAATGCAACTGCGATCGTAGGAGTCGAGGTTCATACCAGTTGTCGATTATGCTGTCCCGTTAGTTGGTTGTTTGCTGGAGCCGCGGACCTTGAAATCGCTAAGGACTTTTTGATCGTGGGCAGAAAAAGATCCTGTGCGTGCCTGCCCTAACTTTCGGTCTAATCCTTCCGGACTAACCTTTCGCCGTCCGGCAAAGCGAGCCCAGCACCCGGCAACGGAGCACGGGCCAGTCGACGAGAACTTCAAAAGAAAATTTCTGGTAGACGTCAAGTCTTTTACTGCCAACAAATCTCTTCCTCTTTATGATTGAAGAGGCACACGGCATTTTTGAGTGCATCAAGGTAAGGATCCAGCACTTTTCCCTTTTCCCTTTCTTCTCTCTCTCTCGCACAAGGATGAGGTAATTTGCGATTGATTCTGCTTGATGGCTCTCTTTCGCCGGAGTGGCTAAATCGGGCGGATAGCTGATATTCAATTTCTTACATATTCTGAAAGCACATTTTGTCTTACATTCAGTCTTGCATGACCTGCCATTTTACAAAGACTAACTCAAGACTATAGTGATACACTTCATCTCTCTTTGGTCGCAAGTTTTAGTTAGCCTACTGCGAGCCTGACTCGCCGCCATAGGCAGACATTTTTAATGTCCATAGTTGAAATTAATAATCATTCTATAAACATTCAGAAGCCATACCGTTCGTTTCGTTTTATTCATGTGATATGCTGTATATCCCCTAACTCAATGTTTGATGATGATCGAAGTGAAACATAAATGCAGATAGTATGACACCCAATATGCCGGGGGCGTTAGACTGAGCTATCGTTGAGACAGACTTATGCTTCAACAAGACCCCTAGACTTCCTCACATTCACATATACAATGCAGAGTCGTGTTTCGGCTTTCAATTCAATCATTAATTCATCCTTTCCGAATCATTTGCCTGCAATGAAACGGCCGTGATCTAAAGTATTGCTACAATTAAGCCTTGCCCTTGCGCTTCAACTCCTCTTCCTCTTCAGCCTGAAGTTGAGCATCGACCTTTGCGCCCTTGGAAGGTTCGTTGCCGTGAGCGCGAGCCTTGTTGTTCCTGTTAGTTTTTGGCGCCAAAACAGAGCCAGATCTCGATTGGACTTACGGGCAGAGTGGGATCCTTCTTCAATTGGGCGGTCTCGAGATCGTCTTCAGTCTCGGATCGCTTCTGTTTTGCATTAGTATATAGTGGATGACCTCTTGCGGCGGCTCAACTAACCTCCTCAGCAGCCAGGCGGTTGGCGATGGATCGCTCATCCTCTGCAATTTTGTTAGAATACTTTCTCATATTTGACCCATGGAATACGTACTGGAGTCAAGGTTGTTGTGAGAGTTCTCCTTGCCCTCATTGTAGGGGTCCTCAACGTTGCGCTCCGACTCAGGAGCGTTTCTCTGATCGCCAGCCTCGTAGACACCACGGTTACCAACGTTGGAGTAGCCAGACATGATGGATGTGTAGAAGTTGTGTTTTTAGTGGTTGAAAAGGAAGAATTCTGTGAAGAGATGAGATGTATGTTGTATGAGAAAAAGTTCAATCGATCTCGAGACCCTTTTGTAGTTCCTCTTCGACGATGAATCAGTGCCATGGTCGTACATCTTCTCCACAACCTGACTTCATAGAATACGTCATTATAAAAGAACGTCCTTGCTCATCACAACAAAACGCATCAGATCGCAACACATACGTCATAAGTAAAAAGAAAAAGATTTTAGCTCTTCCTTAGGGTTTCTGCAACATATGCTTGTTACAGTCGATCTTCTAGCGTAAGCGGTTGATATCAGCTTGGCGAGGCGGCTGTCTATGATCCTTGACACCAGGCCACGTGAGAGACTCAACAACATCTCATGAATTCTCAATAAGAGAGAAATTTCATTTTGTATATATGGAAGCAGAAACCCAACATTCCAATTATTCTTTCTCACGTCAAGGCTTGCTACCTATGACACCCTACGTTAGTTTGAAACTGGAGCAAGCAAGATGTATTAGCCAAGCCTCATCCGATCATTACACTTGATTTCTTAGAAACTTTATAGGCAATCTGCTTGTAACATTTCGTGATCGCTGAGTTTACAAAATACAAAACCACGACTGATAGTCGAGGTATCTACTGAGATGTGGACCTTGACGTGAACTTTCACACTGACTTTAACACCACCCCTATCCGGGACAAAGTGACTGGTTGAATTAATGAAACTTTGACCTCTCAGAGGATTAATATTCAACTTTTGATAAAGTTATGAGTTATCACCGAAAGGTTTATATTTTGTACCCCCTTTGAGCTTACTTCTCCGAAGTAAGTTGCCATTCAGACTCGATGAAAGGAATAAAAGAAAATATGGTTAGAGACCAACGATGAAGCTATAGCGAATCCAATAATCGAGACCTGAGATTTGGAATGAATAGTACAATATTTCTGATGTCGTATCTACAAGTGATCCCAAAGGGTCTTAGATTTAAGGCGAATAGCATTAAAACACACATGTCCCAAGGACATTCCGTCTCTATCATATATGTCTTGTCATCCATGAGGAGGCGGAAGATAGCGGGTGTCGTGGTGGGGTCTATATGCACGGGCCCTGCAGACCCGAGCCATTAAGTCATCTTCGGCGTGACAAGCTTCATGGAGCTATACCGAATCGGAGCTCCGACATCAACCTCCATGAACAATCGTGAACTCTACAATTGTCTTCTCAACATAAACTTTTGAGAAACAGTCTGGGAAAATGTTTCGCTTCGTAAGTTACGAGGCCAAGATTAGATATGCGTAATTGCTAACAAGCAAATAGCATAAGACACTCGATATCGTGACAGTCTTCCACAAGGCCAGCTCTCCGGCATCCGTCAGAGTCGCCAACCTTTTGAAGCAGGTCTCTGCCAATGCCACTTCTGGCGCTACTCTTGACCAAGCGAGTGACCACTCTGCCCAGACGGCACCTATTCGAGACCAGTTTGAGCTCAACATCACCGAAGATCCTCCTACAGACGACCAGGTGAAGACAATTCTGGAATATGTTGGAAGCAATGGTATCCCCAACGTGATCAAGGGCGCAAACAACGAGAAGGAGGCTCTCAGGAAGTTCAAGGAAAGCAAAGAGAACTTCATTCGACCAGTGGTACGTTGCCTCTTTAATCTCATGATGGAAACATACTGACTAATATACGTATAGGTTGTGGATTGGAATAATGGCAAGGCCATTGCGGGCGACAACGAGTCTGAGATCCTCAAGCTTCTGAAAGCACAGAAGTAACGTCTCTAAAACTGTCAACGAACTATCGCATAACCCCTCTCTGTATATACTATGTCAATGATTGACACCATCTGACGATCAGCCATATTAGCATGCTGTATTAGTGACCCATCATGAACCGACGATAGTAGGTTGACAAACGCTCGATTTTCTTTTCGAAATGCCACAAGACATTCCCTTCTGTACGATTGCCAGTCCACCCACAACAAGGCCCGTTGTGAACAATAGCAAAGTTTGGCGTCCAAATTTACCAGGCGTGAACTGTATGCCACCAAAGGGCACTGGCATTAGCCTCGTCTGATCGAATGGAATTGTTCCTGAACCAAGCAAGAAACGAGTTCTCCGACAGATGTTTCACAATCTACCTATACCAGAGTGGCCGTTTGTGTGGAGCGAGAATCAGCAAGCACCCGCGTTGAGCTGCAAGACGCTTGGGCGACTGCATTGTTGACACGTTGAGTACCTCGAGCAAAACTAATCTTGCTATTATCTATATAACTGCCGGCAAGCCCAAGGTTAATTGTGACCAAAGTCTATTACGCTCCATTGTAGGCGAGCTGGCAATCAGGCTGGGAGCCGTTCAGGATGGTTTCCTTACCTTTGTTTGACTTTGACAGTTTGCACTCCTCGAGTCACAAGCAACCACTGCAAAGGCATAACTGTTGGTGAATGGATACTTGCAAGCGAGAGAATTTCATCACCAGTCCAGGTCTGCACCAACTGTGCCAGTACGTGCCAGTGCGTGCCAGTTACTAACGTTGCCAGTGTCAGTCACTTAATGTTTAATCGGTGACAGTGTCAGCGGCAGTAAGGGCCAAGGTAGAACAATCGTTGCCCGGTCTTCGATTTTCCTTTTGTTTTTATTTTCTCTCCTGATCATTTTCTCTACTTTCTCTTCTTTCTCCTTAACCCTCACTCCCGCTCATCTCGAGAACACCGACAACTCTCCCCTACTCTTTCCTCACGGCGCATCATCGCGCGGTGAGCATCGACTTAAGGAAAGAACTACCTTCTTTCTGAAATTCATCTCCTTCATTTTATACCTGAATCTGAACCATAAATTGTCCTTCTCTTACGCTCGGGCGCTTCACTTCTCAAGGTAAGCCTCAAGCACCCCTACTTAGGCATCCTGTGATTTATCGAGACGAGGTGATTTCTTCCATCTCATGACCCCTAAGAGTCTTCTAAATTGGCATGAAAGTTTTCGCCTCGTTTTCAAAATGAAGCGCGCCTTATCCTCATCATGTGCTAACCGACCGTTACACAGAGCATCATGGCTCAACCTCAACCCGCTTCGGCGGGTGACTTCTCCATGTCCAACGGGCCATCGCCGCCGCCTCAAGCAAATCTGGACCCAGACCGGACTTATGCCAGAGACCAACCGCCCAACTTGCGCGAAGCCTTCACCAGCTTCTACCCCAATGGCCTACCCAACTTCTACAAAATGCTACAGACACCTGGTCCTGAGGGCGTCGTTCAAACGTACGTCGAAGACTACCTCCCTGTGGGATTCTACAACAACCCTCCAGTCGACGCCAGAGCCGTCTTCTCTACCTCTAATGGATCGAACCCTTTTCGTTTCATGGAGCATCTATTGCCTCAGCGCCGCGTTCACCTTTGGTCCTCAGACGAAGTTCAATCTGCTTGCAACTCACTCCGCAAGCTCTACTGGGAGGTCATAAAAGACATGCCGCATCCCTACTGCTGGGATAGTTTGTGGGATTATTTTGACGCCCAAGACATTTACAATTACGGAGCTTTGAACCTATGGAATGTGGTTAGTCAACTGTTTCTCGAGAACCAGTCCATCGCCCTCGACGTCTATAATGCTTTCTCCATCGAAGTTGGCCAATGGGTTGACCGCTGGCTGTATGACGACGAAAACCGTGACAAACTCATCAAGAGCAATGAAACTGGTCTTTCTATCAATGGTGTCATCGGTTGGGAAGCTATGAAAGGCCTTCCGGATGATGCAATCCATCTTATCGCAAGTGCCCTTGAGCATCGACGATCTCTGTTACTATCACCCGAGAAACTGAGGCCAGGTGCAATGAAGCCTAATCACTTCAAGGAGTTTTATGAAAAGGGGCACCTCGAAAACTGGTTAGGTATGTAAAGTTTGCTTTCAGAATTAGGTTCTATCGTTATGCTGACACCTTCATAGCTGGCCAACGTGTCCTCGGACCTTCGGGTCTGTCTACGAGACCAACAGAATGGCAGCCTCACCATTCCTCCCCGGCTTCAGAGAAAGTCACTCACCCACTCATGGTGCTTGATGGAAAACACTACTTTAGACGGCCTGAATGCCGTATGCCCAGTGCTGTAGAAGCGCTCCACCAATCCGCATCAGCAGCAGGGCCTGCCGCCCACGGCAACAGCGAGACAACTCCGATCGAACAAAAGCAGGCCAACGACACTACCGCTTACTGTGGTCTCCGGGTAAAAGCTCAGGCCAGAAGTAAATCTACAGAGCCTTTCCCTTCAGTCCGAACACCATCCCCCCACACTAATGGTAAGGAAAATGATGAGGAGGCCGCTTCCTCTTCCAACGGACACCACGAACAGGAGGAGCAGGAGGACTTTGGTGCAATGACCCCCACAAGAGTCAAACGACATGGCACCAAAAACCCCCGGGCCACACGAGGAGCTCGAAAATCCACAGTGACAACATCATTGCCAGGCTCAGCAGTTATGGGTAACTCAAGTCTTGCTAGTCCTACAAAAGATGTTGCAAATGCCAAACAGGGTACAAACCGCAGGCCTCCGACCGATGGTCAGAAGGCTGATTAGCAACTAGCCCAGGCTACTTCGAGTCGTTCAAAGGACCAGATCACTGGAAACATCATCAGAGGCGCAGAGTTGCGGTTGAGCACCAATGACAGACCCAAGAACAGCCAGCGACCAAACCGAGCTTTTGATGAGCCAGTGACTCACGATCAGAAAGAAATGAAGTATCCTGGAATCATGAGTACATTCAATCAGATGCAAAGACCTGATGTAGACTTTCAAAACATCGCGATGAATACTGAGCTCCCTGAAGATATGAGACTTTCTGGGCAAATCGCGATGCAGACCCCTCCCGGGGCACCCTTTTACTCACCAGGAACCTTTAATCCTGCCACTCAAGGAAACTATTCTTTACCTCCCCAACAGAACTTTCCCATGCAGAATGGATTTGACCATGGATTTCCACAAGTTCAGCAGTCACAGCCGCCTCAGAGGGGTCCATTGACTGGTCGTGGTAGAAATATCAGCAACTCTTCCCGCAACGATCGTTTTGATTCGAATGATGGCCGATGGTCCCACCAAAACCATGAGAATAGCAACGGTGGGAATGCTGGATTGAGTCGTGGAGGTTTCCATCGCGGAGGGGGTCGTAAAAATCGCCGCGGTGGTTACAACCAGCGAAACGCAACTGCGCCTGTCGTGCAACCTCATACTGGCTCTGATTTCAACCAGAAGAGGCGCGAGGGGACACCATGGAAGGATTCATGGCGTCGGGATCCAGTTACTTGCCAGAACGTTCAGGATGGTTTGACGATCAAAGACTATGTACCTTGCTCTTGCCCGATCTGCGATTCTCGTGACCGCTCTGTATACATCATTGTCCAAGGTTATCAAGGAATTACTGGGCCAGACATACTCGCACGGCTCAAGTTTGGCCTGGCTGAGAGATATGGACATGTGGACGAGGTGTTCCCGATCGCCTCGAAAGAACCAGGACATTATATTGCCCGGTAAGTCACGACTCGTTATACATTCATGTTGAAATCAATGACCAACTAATAAGAATTAGGTTTGTAAAATCCTCGTCAGTTGGTGAAGCACTGACTATTGGCGGCGGCAACATGCCTGAGCAAGGCATATCTGTTACATTCTCCCCTGCTTTGCGATCAAAATGGACACTCTCGGAGCAAGCACCCACTCGACCAGTTCCAGGTCGAGTTTCTGGTCAGAACTCTGCCGCTGTGCTATTCTCTCCTTATCCTTTCGGCCTATCGATGCCAGGCAATGCGCCAATTACTGCCACAGTTCCTCACATGATGCCAAGCATCATTCATCCGGCTGTAGTCAACCCTGGGCAAGCACATAACAGCCATTTCTTGCAACCCAACGGAGGGCAACGTTCTGTGTCTGGGTTCTTACAGTCTCCAGCTACTGGTATTCCATCTACAATTGTGCAGTCCGAACCCGGCATACAAGCACTCCTCCCTGGACAGCCAACTCTTGCTCCAAGGCAAATTGTCCCTCCTCCCATCCAGCAGGCGCTGGAAAACACATCCTCTCCTGAGATACTGCAGACTAAACCTCCGTCCGAAGAAGCTTTGGATGAAATCCATCACTCTGATCAAGATGACCCAGGCAGCCCGCGAAGTGACGGAAGCAAGTATACTGGGATCAAAGCTCGTGTTTCCTTGCCTAGCACCCCCTCGAAAGCTTCCCTTGCCTCCCAAGGAACCCCAATGAAGCCGAATGAAACAGCAGAAGGACTTGCGGGTATTGATACGACAACACATCATCAGAATGAGATGCCCATGAAGGCGCTTGAAAGCCGGGCAGAAACAAAGATGACATCTGGTCATCAAGCTAAACTACTGTCTGAACCCACTGTTAGCAAGAACAGTCACAGTCGTGCGCCAAGCGTCTTTTCTGAGAATGAGATCAAAGAGAGACAACGAGCATGGGCTAAAATTCCTATGCCTCTGACTCTCCGTGGGCCTCGCTTGGCTACTCCAATGAAACCCATCAGCATCGCCATCGAGCATGGCAGCAACTCCGGGGTTGGAAAGAGCGACAATCGCGAACCTAATGCTACTAAGCAGGGGGTGCCAATCTCAGGACAGAATGTAACCTCTGCTCCAAGCACCAGCGATGTTTACGAGCCATCTACGTTCGAGAACCCCGAGTCTAGGTTTCCGTTGCCGCAGGTACCAAAAAGCTCTTCTGCTGCTCACTCCACCAGGTCAACAAGAGAAGATGCCACAGAATCGCAGGGAACCACCCTAGATGAAGCACAGCCATCCGAAATGCCTACAACCTCTCCCATGACCGAAAATGCCACATACAAGGTTGAACAATCATTTGAGCAAGAACATACTTCAGACACGCTACCAAGAGGCAAAGGAAAGAATGCGAAGAAGGCCAAGAAAAAAAAAGCGAAGAACATGGCATCCACGAGCAACGAATCCAATCACGCCTTTCAACAAAATCAGCCATCCTCTTCTCAATCCAGCTACATGGCACCTCAGCACATGCATAGTAGTAGTGGACGGTTGGGGTCTAATACGCACTATGGAGGTCATATCGGAAGTCAGGAATCGGGCTCATCTTCGCCTATCAGGCGACACCACGATGACCCTGAGCAGCCTTCTGTATCTGGGTCTGCTAAGCGAAGTAAGAAGCATGGGAATAAGAACGAAATTACTCAGCACCAGCACCAGCCTCAGCCTCAACCCCTACCTTCATTTGACGAATCAGATTCCCCTGATGAGGACGAACGCGGCCGTCGGGGATTCAGAATGGGTAGAGGAGGTTCACTTCGCTTTGGCAAGCAACGTCGACCTCGTCCTATGATTCCTAGCTCAATGCTTGCAGGAGAACAATTCGATGCTCAAGCGCCACCTCCTTCATCCGATTTTGCTTTCCAATGCCAGAGCCTTCCCGAATCTGATGACTCGCTGAACTTGCGTGATCATGGAAATGGCGCAAGGAGCCGCCTCAATCCCGAGGCCCGAGAGTTTGTATCTCCATCGAGAACAGCGTCTCTCAATAAAGGACCAGTTGCCAATCTTAGCGGTGGTGAAGCACCAAGCAGTGGCACAGTGAATGAATTAGCTTTCAAACATGACCAAACAGATGAACCGATCCGAGAGGTCCCCAAGACTGGGCACGATGATGCATGCGTGACACCTCTTCAGAATGAAAAAGCCCCATCCGCTGTAACTAGCCAGACCCCTCAACGTCGTCGAGCCATCTCAGAAGCGGTCCAAAGAGGAACTCCTAGAAAGGAAAAGGGGCCTGGTCATCAAGGAGAGGGAAAGAAGACTCCGGCAAAAAGTTCGAAACGAGGCAAAGGCAAGGAGAGGGCAGTGACGGTGAGTGCCAGGGCCGACAAGGCTGAGGCAAAGGTCGAGAAAGCTCAAGAGATGCCTCAAACTCCAGAGAATCAAGGAGGAAAAGTCAAGAAGCCTGGCCTGATCAACGATGACTGGCCCTCACTTCCAGCCTCTCAGGAACGGGCACAGTCCAAGCCACAGACACCCTTGATTTGGGGCGGAAAGACAAAATCTACCCAAGATGACGGTGGACTCGGACAAGGATCTCCTGTCACGAGGAACTAGACTGTGACGTGACTGAGACATAGCAGGAAGAACAGGGAGGACTGAGCAGACATGAATTGAGAAATGGTCAGTGAATTTATTTCGGCCGGTACTGTTCGCTCTACTTGACATCAAGTCAGTAGAAGAGGAAGAAAAGAAAAAAGTGAATAGGGGACAGGGTAGTGGATTTCATGGGCTTGCATTGGGCATGGACAAGTTGGATTGTCCATTAAAATAGTTTGCGATATCTGGTCTGTTGTTGGGCACGTCATCACGGTATCGGGTCAGGGGATTATAAAAAAGTGCGATTTCAGCAAGGTGTAATATAGTACCGTGAGTACAGAGCTATGGTTTGTTATGTTTCTTTATAATGGTGAGGTGCTTGCTACATTAATATTCGAAGCCCGGAAGCTTATATGTATCTCGGTGTGATATTGGGGAACAATATGACCCCAGTAGCGAGCGACGAGGCCATGAAGCAGCTACGAGGAGGTCGATATTCAAGATGATGGATGGTCTTCGTAGTAGTACAATGCTCTCTTGTCGCATGCTGATTTGACCCTATTTACATTTCATCGTCGTAATGCCCGAGCTCGAGGTCTCTCCCTTTGACTTCTCTTTCTTTTCGCAAATATTAACCAAGCGATAATCATGTTTCTATTGATCAGCCTTGACCAAGCCAGTGACGGTCTCCTCAATCTCCTTGTCGGATAGACCCTCGAGGATCTGTGACTTCTCAACACCTCGGTCTGTTTTAATCATGTCAGTACTGCCGTGATTTCGATGATATCGCTCTAGTATGTCCGAGGAGCTCCAGTGATATAGAATACGAACCATATCGGGCAAAGACCTTGGGCTGGGTGCCAGCGGCCTCTCGGATCAGGATGGGAATGTTGGGGTTGTTGCGCTTCATGGTAGGGTACGATCGGGTGATGAATGATCTATATTGGCGCGAGAAACAATCAGTCCAATGATTCCTCAAGCTCTACCGTCCTTGTGCAATTTCCTTCGCTCGCTCGTGTCCTCCAATGCGCCCAATTGGGCCAGTATCATGTCGTTTGTTGTTGTCGTTGTCGTTCGGGAGTATATGGTTCAAACGTACCGAAGAGCCGCGCTCTGCTCCGAAGTCTGGCAGAAGAGGAATCGCACCTCGCGGAGAGACTTTGTGAACCCGTACTTTGCCGACATTATGAAGCGAATTGACGTGGTTGAGTCGTTGGAAGAGAGCCTATCGACGGAATCAGGTCGACCTTGAAGTGCTCAGTAATTGCTAGCTTGTGGTTGGCAAGGATCCTTAGGTTCCTCAATGAGGCTCGGGCGGAATAAACTGGAAGGCGGTACAAGGGTACGTATAATTTGCATAAAAGAGCCAATGGCGGAATAGTGTGTGTGCATAATTCAGTTATGCACAGCCTCCGGTGCCGCTGACAGCTTTTCCTCCCCCACGTAGTTCGCAGTCAGCCCCGGACGCACGATATCTCCGGTTTCCGGGCGCCGTGCAGTGATGGATTTAGTGGATGGTGCGCTAAATCCACAGACCACAGCAGTAGAGTTGGGCTATCTCGGGGCGACAGTGACCGACCACCCTTGCCCCAACGTCTCAAAGCTTCTTTCGCCGACGTTGAACCTCATCTTTTTGACCACAACCTCTCTCTGTCTCTGTCTGCTGAACCATCCCCCCTCCACCAAGAGATCGACGTGTAAGTTGCTATTGACTGTCTGATCACGGATTCAATTGTGTCATTTAGACTTTTTTATGGGGTCGCCGAATGTCTCGATTTGCGCGCGAACTATCTTGACTAACTTTTGATTCCTGATATTGCATCTCATATTAATATTGATAGTGGTACTGACAATCGCATAGCAATTATGGCCTCCTCCGCAAACACCATCTTCCGCGCCTCGCGCCCCCTCTTCCGTCAGGCTACCCTCGCCGCGCCCGCTCGACAGGCTTTCCGTCAGCAAGCATTCCGACAGAACTTCTACCAGGGCAACGGTCGTCGATGGCAGAGCACTGATGGCGCCCAGCAGCAGCAGCAGAGCTGGTTCAAGCGCATGATGGAGAGCGAGGTTGGCTTCAAGACTGTGCATTTCTGGTGAGGACAAGTCTAGAACAAGCGATCGTTGACACAGAATGCTAATATGCGTGGTTGTAGGGCTCCTGTCATGAAGGTTCGTTGACTATATTATCCCGCGATATCTACACTACGAATGCAACTACTCTCGAAACTAAATTTTACCACGTCGGAAACCCGATATAATCACAATTACTAACTCTGTTCGTCATCTACAGTGGGCTCTTGTCCTTGCCGGTATCTCCGACTTCGCTCGTCCCGCCGAGAAGCTCTCTTTCACTCAGAACCTCGCTCTGACCTGCACCGGTATCATCTGGACTCGATGGTGCCTCATCATCAAGCCCAAGAACTACCTGTACGCATACAACCCGCTAAATCATACAAACTCAAGCTAACAGCTGTATCTTAGCCTCGCCGCTGTCAACTTCTTCCTCGGAATGGTCGGCCTCGTCCAGATCACCCGAATTCTTAGCTACGAGTCAGCAAAGAAGAAGAGCTTGGGGGGTGTCGTTGAGGACATTAAGGCTGACGCCAAGGAGGCCATCCAGGAGGCCAAGCCTTAAATGCAATCAAGCATGGGCAAGTTAGACAATTGTCGAAAGGGGTGGCCTTTACTCAACATATCTCACGATTTGTAATGCCACTGTCGATTACTCCTTACAGAGGGACTGGTTTCGAAAGGCGTGGGCCGCAAATGGACGCTTTTATTGCTTGAAAAGGAGGGTATTGCAAAGCCATTCCAGAGTCAGGGGAGCTCAGGAAAAGGTTATCACTTTTTACATGGTAGATTACCACACATATAGTCAGCATGTAAAACTGAGGATGGGTTGGGTTCAACAAATAAACATGTACAAGACATGGCTTGCATCTCGTAATTTGTGTGAATATCAACCATATAGTGGTTATCTAGGTAGGTATATCATACCAGCTATGCAACAGCCAGTGACTTCCATTGTCATTATAATCCAAATCCATTATAGATATCTCTCTAAATTGTTCTTTAGGTATCCTTCATGATGGCATTCATAACACCGGCAACTTCTTACACACCACCTATGAACGCCCTGCCACAAATATTTCCCTTCGCCATAGATAGCCCCAGCCATCCATCCAATCATTAGCTGGCTGCTGGGCCACGGAGCGTCAAGTGAGGAACCAGTGCCGATATGTACATGTACAGACTCAAAAGAAAAAAATAAGCCCCATTTCTTCTAAAACGGCCCATCAATTTGATTGTTCATCTCATGATCTCAAGTCATTCATATTTCAAGATCTTGTGCCCACGCCGGGTGGGTAGTCTCCAGAGATGCTCATCATCGTAACCATTATCAATCGTTCGCTTCCTCTCATTTCTCCGTGTGTCCGTCGTTCAAAAGCATCTCCAAAACGATCTGTCGACCTGGGAGCTCTGGATGGGCCATGGCAATCTTGACGGTGCCCTTTGACCCTTCGCTACCCGCGCTTGTCGACTGCATATATCCGTTACTGTGTGACTGCGGATTCAATGTGCTTCGGCCAGTCGGTCCACGGACGCCGAGATCGAGCACGCGCACGTCCCGACCGGCGATAATTTGGCGCAATCGTCCGTTCTCCGCGTTACGCACCTCAACATAGTCCTCGTTGAAGAGGAGTAGATACTGTCCATACATGGTCGCACCACGGGCCTTCTTCTGTTTGCCCGTGTACTCCATGATCAGCGTGCGGCTGACATCACCGTGTTTGTCCACGTATACGGCGCAGTCCTCATATGTCACGATGAATTCGTTCTCGTTCAGCCTGAACATGCCGAGCGGCTTCTGATCTCGGATGCGGCTGGCAATGTTGGCAATTGCAGGTGCTTTAAGGTCGGGAATAGACATAGGCTGCTTCTTATCCAGGGTGAGCATCTCGACTCCCTTCGCTGTCGCCACTGCAATATATGTTTGGAACAGACTGAGGGAATAGCACTCAGTTGGGAAGAAGAATTCGTCAAAGTCGCGGAATGTCTCCGCGCATCCTCCTCCGCCAGTCTTTCGTCCACCAAAGAGTCGAGACTTCTTCTCCGTAGATTTCTGGAAGATAGGTTCGAGAACCTTGAATGATGTGTGCAGACCTTCTTTTCGTTTATAGAACAGGAGCATCCTATCTTTCATCTTGGCTGTGGCGAAGTAGGTTACATCCTTGGCAAGTCTCTGTGGTGCGCGTCGAGGGTTATCGTTGAGAGGGGCCGAAAAGTCAGATACTGGAGCGATCACATCTAGAGGGTATGAAATGAGGTTCTTGTCGGCAATGAGCACACAGACAGAGAATTCCTCAAGGACAGCAATTTGGGTGACGCGAGTTGCTTGGACCGTCTGTGGTGAAAATATTAGTTATATCAGATTGAAGAATAGGGCGTCACATACCCTCTGCCATCCGCGAGGATTTGATGGCTCCGAGATATAAACTCCGTAATCAGTTCCAATTGCAATGACAGACTTGCCAAAGGCAGTGAAGCTGGTAGCGCAGTTGACCTGAGCACGGCACACGGGGGCGACGCCCTGAGCCGGTCCCAGCACGCTCTCCAACTCGTGAATTGCCCGGTCAAGAGGAGTGCCCTTGACTGCAACACTCGGGAACCTTGCGTACATGGAGGCGGTGTCGTAGTGGAAGGCTGCATCCGCGAGAACCCGCAGCCTGAATGGCTCAGCATTTTGAGAGAAGAGTGCCTTGGCGTGCCTTGTCTTGGTTTCGATAATCATGTTACACCAGTCGGCACGATCCTTGGCTGACGATGCATACAGAGTATAAACCTCGTGACCAAGATGCTTGACCTTGAATGGGTACAGGATCTTTCCTTCAGTGTCGTTCGAGCCGGTTGGTGTAAGACCAGAGCCAATAGACGAGTTTGTCGCTGCGTGCTCCAGACCAGGTCTACCAGTGTTGCTACTGACCTTGTTAAGTTGAGTGCTGGAGGCGGCCGCTGCCGTAGTTCTTCCCAATGGTGCAGTGATACCCTTTTGCTTCTGAACTGGTTCGTCGTTGATGCTCTCAGGAAACAGGAGAGGCATGGGGATGGGCTACGCTTTGTTAGATGTGGTTTCGTAAGCTGTGCAGTAAATTTCACGTACCTCCTTGGAAACATCATACTTCTTGTCCTTGCCCTCCTTGGGAGTCACCGTCTTCGCCAGGATCATGTAGTGGTCGAATAGCAAAGCATGTGTGTCAACCCATCTAACTCCCTTTGATCCCATTCTTTGTAGGTCACCTTGGAAGATCAACTCACGGCCAAGATGGTCGAGATTCAAAACAGAATGGAAACCTGGCCGCAGCACGAGCATTCTGTTCAGCTCCATCATTTGGACTCTCTTGTTTTGTTCCTCGACCTTGGTATCAGACTCGAGAGTGACTTGTCGAATTTCCGCGATGGCCTTGGCCAAGTTCGTCTTTTCCTCGCTGTCGGTTGGCATCTTTTTCTCGACACTGTCGAGTAGAAGGGAGTAACGCTGAAGGCGCTGGATAGGCGCGATCAAGTAATGTGTCCAATCTTGCTTCGAAGAGACCTTTTGCTTCTGCATGTCGTCCAAGAATCGCTTGAAGAGAATATTGCGATCGGCCTCCCTTCGAACCTGATAGACTGCGTTGGGGTAAGCCGAAGCATACTCGATATAGACTGATTTGGCCTTGCGAATCCATTCTCGAAACAAATCACTGAAGCCAATGATCCAAGGACCCTGCTCTTGTTGTCGATATTTGAGCTGCGACAAAAGATGGTCCTTGTTGATTGCCTGGACCTGGTCAAGCTTTCCAAACACCGTATGCAAAAACTTGTCTCGTTTCTCGGGCTTCAGAATAGGGGGCTGCATGGCCCGAAGCTGATCCCTGTAATACCTGCGGAAGATATCCAACTGCTTGATGTAGTTTTCCTCGCCAGTAACAATTTCGTGTAAAATGTTCTGACGCTCGACCTCCTTCTTGGGCTTTGATTCCCAGTCGGCCTTGGTAAGACCATAAAAGACGTGCCACTCGTCTGCAGGTTGAGAGTCCTGGGCGAGCTCCTCCAAGTCAACCTTCTTGAGAGTACGAGTACAATGATGAGAGTAGCACCGGCCACCAATCTCTTCATCGTGGACCTTGGGAGCATAGCATCCAGAGCCGGTCAATTGCCACAAAACTCCAGAGATGCGGCCGTTTCCAAATTTGACCCATTCTTCATCAGGCACAAGCACACCTCGTTCCAGCATCAAGGATACTACATGTGTGCTAAGAACTTCGGCATCTGCCACATTCATCATGGGGATCTTGCCAGTGAAGAGGTTGATCAAAGCCTCCTCGATCGTCTTGGTCCTTAGATCCATCTCACCTTCTCCCATCTCACGAATCCAAGTTTCAAGACCGCTGAGCGCCCATGGCTCAGTGCATCTGCGGAAATCAGAGGCATTAAGCTTGGAAGGAATGAACTTCTTCTTTCGACCGCTTGGTAGTGTGATTCCATCGAAGGCCGCTATCGAGCCAGCAGGAGTCTCGTATTCTGGGAAAGATTGGTTCGATGGCGCTTGCTGATGGCCGTGCCTAGCGAGCTTCCTTCTTTCCTCGGCAGCATCAGTCCTAGATCGAGCAGGTGTTTGCACCTGAGGTGTATGGCTATGGCCAGCCAAAGAGATGGATCGTTCGGGTTGCAGGTTGTAAGCTTGATTGCCCGTATAGTAAGCTTCAGGGTTATCCGGCGCACCAAATCGCGAATCGGTACTACGCGAGTATGCGTGTTGGTATTGCTGTCGGTTATTGGTCTGAACCGAGAGCATCGAGCTGCTATCAGATCCCGGCCCTGGGATAGCTGGGAGGGGTCGATTTGATAGTCCCGGGTGGTAGAACAGATCTTGCAGTTCATCCTTACCAGGGGACTCTGTTCCACTCTGTCGAGACCGCAGTGATACTCGTTCATCCTCCTCGTCGAAGCTCAGCCGATGTTGTGTTGGGGGCTGCAAGCCTCCTGTACCGCCGTAGTCTATTTCTGCCGCCTTGAAAGCAGGCACACTTTCCCCTTGATCATATGCACGGTTGAAATAGCCTGGCGTGGGCAGGGGTCGACCAGTATCTTGGCCGGATGAGGCGGGTGGAGATCCAACATCCCCGCCGTATGTCAAAGTACCACCAAATCCACCTCCTAGCATTCCCAAGTCTACACCAGCAAAATCACTGTCGCTGCTGTGGCCTTGCTCTTCGGGGTGAGTATGTAACGTCTTCGTTGACAAAGAGTTGATAGGAGCGGGCTCTGGAGAGGGTTCTGGCATAGCAGGCATGTCTGTATATCCGAAGCCGGTACTGAAGCGCTGTTCATCAATCTCAGCTTGCCGCATAGCCATCAGACCAGCCTCTCCATATGCGTCATCGTCTTCTTCTTCAGGCTCGTAAGCGGTCTGACCAGTTCGCGTCGATGTCGTTCGGCTGGCATTGTTAGGAATTGTAGTGGCACCTGAGTCAAAACGTTGCAATCGCTGGCCATGAAGATCGTCATCATAATGACCATTCTCAGGCTCAGGAAGGGGACGGTAGCCTTGTCCAGAACCGCCCAATTCTAGCTCCAACTCTTGCATAAGGTTGTCACTCGTAATGCGCTCATGTCCGGCACTCCAGGTGAGCTCATCGTCGACAGGACGACTTGGCAAAGGTGCATTCGTCGGGTGCCGTTGCAGTCCGGGTGATGCTGATCCAGGGTTCGCGGGTGATCCCATAGGCGAGGCCTGTGAATTTGAACGGGATCCTCTATTATAGAGTGAATTATGCTCATTCGGAGAGTAATATGGCCCGACTGGCATTTGCGTCGCGGTAGGATATGGAGGCTGCGAAGCACTCGAGAAAGATCCTCCCCCATTAGACAATTGGCCTGGGTATTGGCTATAAGACTGGTCATATGCCGAGGTCTGTGCTGCGCCAGGCGAGGCATTGAGTGAGGGGCTCCGCAATGGCTGCTCAAACCCGGATGATAAAGCAGGAGAAGCCGCCGATTGCGGATAACTCCCTGTAGATTGATTGAAGCCAGGGGATGTTTGCGAGCCATATGACTGGCCATATGTATTGTATCCTTGGTAAGAAGCTTGTCGTTGTGGGACATTGGTGCTTGCATAAGCAGAAGGGTCGTAAGCCTGCGGTGTGTAGGAGCTGGCATTCGAAGCATAACGCGAGGGGGGCTGAGGCTGATGCTGGTTGCGGTATGGTAGAGCATTGGTGGATGTCGACCGCGAGAAGCCTGAAGTTTGCGCAAAACTTTGAGGATTGTATGAGTATGTCGGCGTGGGGGGTACATCTTGGTACTGGTGCTGGTAGCCCGACAGCGCGTTGTTCGTGGAACCGTAGCCTGGCCGGGCCGCCGCATTGTTGTTCATGAAGAGCTCATCCTCTCCAGAGCCGCCAAAGGCAGGAGATCGGTTGATGGGTGGTTGGATATAAGCAGCGTCGTCTCCGCCGTTGAAGCTAGCTCGGCGTCCAATATCGTCGTAGGATGAGTGCGGCTGTTGTTGCTGCTGCTGCTGTTGCTGGTACTCTTGGCCGCGGCCGGCGACCGGATACTGCACAGGTGGCACATGGCCATATCTTCGCTGGTCGTCGCCGCGAAAAGACATGGCGGCAGGTGACTGTTGTTGGAAGTAGTTGTGACGAGGGAATCGGGAATGGTCGTAAGAATAAATGTGAGTGCCGCTTGGGCTTGGCGGTTCGGGCGTCTACCTCGTATAGGACGGCGAGGGTTGATGAGCGTGGGCGGGTCGCATTGAGGGGATATAATAATGGATTGCGGGTGCTGAAGATGACGCTGTCGCCGACAGAGTAAGACGCAAGGAAAAGAGCGACGGATTTGTTGTGCGCAAAAACAAATCGAGGCGGTCGGGTCGGGTTTCGAGTCGAATGAGCTCAGCGGAGAAAATGGATCTTGGGTTGGAGACGGATGTGGATGGACTGGACTGGCTTGACTGGATATGTGTGATGGGCGGACTCGAGAGCGGCGGGCGCGGAATTGGGATTGGATTGTCTGAGCGAGATAGAGAGAGGGAGAAGCGAAACTAAAGCGAAAGCCCCTCTTGCTCAGGCAGTGACAGGGCAGAACGGACAGCGTAGTCTGGTCTAGGCAAACAGGGTCCTGAGTCCTCCTCCTCCACTTGAGATATCTGTCTGTTTGTCGGGTCCTAAATTTGGGTCTGAGCTAGCTAAGGTAGAGAACAATACGTAGAGCCTTGCGTCCTGCGGTGTGAGACGGACGGACTGGGCGGTTTAGGTCTGTTGGGCTGGAGACTGGAGACTGTAGTCCAGAGATGACGAGAAGAACAATAATAAATCAGTCTTGTCCTCAGCTGTCAGAATTTGGTTGGTGCAAAGGCAGGGTTTAGCGAGTGACAGGGAAAGAATAATAAGACAAAGTGATTGACCCAAGAGAAGGGGACTGTATCCGACGGAGGAGAACAGAGCAGAGACGGGGTATGCAGGCGTAGGTAGGTAGGTGAGATTAGAATACCAAACTAAGGTAAACTAACGAGACGTCACTGAAGATCAATCAGGCTCCAAAGCTTCCCCATGTCATTACTATCCAACCATCCAACACATCCCAACCATTCATGGACTATCCTGGGGAACGCCTTGAGGTGATGTTACAGTATAAGCCACAATCAATGATACAAAAGTTAATCTATAGTCTCAACGGCCAAGAAGCTTACCTTATGCCTTGTTATACTGAATCGCAAATATTCAGTGCCTGGGTACAAATACACTCCACAGTTAATTATCGCCTGGGGAACCCTGGGGATCTTTTGAACTCGGTCTTTGGCCATTAAAAGTACCTTGTTATTCGAATTTACCCATGAGACTTGATGGTGCGACCACATCATAGATGGTCTAGGTCACGGGCTCGTGCTCAGGGTCATGACCTGGGGTTTTGGCGTTAGTGGCCGAGAATGTTTTACAACCTTGATAACTACCTACGGATAAAAAGTTACAAACGATATTGTTTGATTGCGGCGGTGCAAAACACAATATTTCAGAGCCATGATTGTATCGAGTTCCATCTCGAGTCAAATGTGGGGGTTCCGTACGGAGTAGACGTAAAGTTACTGGGCGGCCTCGCTGTCAGATTAGCGGGATCCAATACTTTCAACGCACTGTACGTCACGGATGGCGCAATAAGGATATTGTCTCCCGGCTCTTCGTATTTTATTTGACAAGTGGTAGCAACTCTCACCTCAGTACGAGAATACCATTAGTCAAGGAATGCGTATCTCAATTTGGGACTGATATCCGACATTCAATACGGTCAGTTGTGAGGCAGCCTAGTACTGCTTTGTTTGTACTCGCCCAAGGCCGTTGGAACTGAATCTTGGTATTAATTATGCCTTGTCTATTGTTAAGTTTGGCATCTACCCGAGAGTCTCTAATAAAAACAGCAACGGCTGATGAACCTTAATTCGATCAGGTAAACACATGTGAATGAATGCATGAATGAATGACTCTACCCCGTGGTTATGACTCCCCCACCAATCGCAATAATCCAAGACATTGCTCCCATCAACAGAACGATAGGGCTGATTTATGGTGACATTCCTATGATGAATGTCCTACTCATCTGACTGCATGTGCTGGGGTTCGGCATGTCGACTCGACGTGTTACGGCCAGACCGAAGCATGTCAGCCGCCTGAAGTCACAGCCCTACAAGACAGCTCAAGTTGCTCTGGGCGGAACCTCTATCGCATTTTGTGAATTTTACCATGAGGACCCTGAAAATTGGGCTGCTACCTACCTCGGAAATCCAGATAATTACCCAACCGAGCCGACTTCATCTCGCTCAATCCACAGCACCCATGCTGAGTCTGCTTGGCATTCACTAACACAACTTCTCTCCACTTATAGAGAGCGTTTTGTTCAAGAAGACAGCCATGGCCAACAGTAATTGGGCACACCGTATACCCGTTAGAATTGCCAAACACTTTACGCATGCCTATGAGCAAGCCAAGCCGTGAACGTGATAACACAACTGTCAGGTCATGAGTGTTTGAAGTTGTTGGGCTGACTCCACCTCAATGGTAATATATGTTGTTGTAAAGCCTGAAAGGACCGATAACAAGTTACTGCTGTGGCATCCTACGCAGGAAACTGGTTTGCCCTTTTATACCGTGCTCAGTCAAACCTCAGCTCCAAAGTCGGGATAACCCTATGAATTACGGCGACGGGCTTCGGCATCTGCCCCACTATTTACGGCACCGTTCGGGCAGCCCGGATACGGAGTCGGAACTAACTTACTGGGGTCACCTTGTTTTGATACAATGAGGCTGTTGAATCGATGTTCAAGATATCTTCGGATTTTAAATCTGAGAAAGTACTGTAAACACACGTAATGACTATTTCTGACTCTAAAACTGGCAGAAAATGTTTCGAAATGTAAGCTTAAGTCTCAGCATGCGGGTCTGGCCTTTGAATAGTGGGGGTTGGAGGAAGCGTGGGGTTTCACCTCTGACCTCTGAATCAACTGAATCAACCTCACAATTTGATTCACTACAACTCTTCGAAACCTACTCCAAACCCGTGAATCGTTACAATGACAGGTGACACACACCGCAAGATCTGTCAGCCCCTCCACCCCGCCATTCGTGACAGTCTAGATCCCCAATATGTCGCCTATCATGAGGCGCATCTGCAGTATATCGAAAGAGACGAGATCAATGACTGGGACGGCTCAATACGTACTAAGAAACATTCCCTCCCTCCTGGAGGAACAAAACCTATTCCCGTAGGGAGCATCAGCGATTATGACGTTGCTAGATTCCGAGTGAGAGTTTACACACCAACAGGCCAATGTGATGAGCGAGGCTGGCCTGTCCTCGTCTGGTTTCACGGTGGTGGCTGGGCAGTTGGAGGACTCAGTAATGGCACCGATCTTTGCTGCTGGGCTTGTGAGAGTATGTGTTTCTCTGATTGTGTCTGATCGTACGATGCTTACACAAATACCAGGAGCGCGGTGTATAGTCGTCAGCGTAGACTATGGGCTGGCCCCTGAAAACCCATTCCCAGCTGCAGTCGAGGATGCTATTGGCGCCGTGAGATGGGTCGCATCTTGTCCAGCTGAACTACAAAAGATAGACACCTCCCGTATTTCCATCAGCGGAACATCATCTGGTGCTAATCTGGCGATTGTCGCTGCATTGTCTGCATCGAACCCAGGAATCCCTTTACCGACAGCTCAGCCGTCACTCCTAAACACTATTACACACCCCCCTATATCATTGGTCTTATTCATACCGGTTGTTGACAATACTGCCACAGCTGAAGGGGTATGGAGGCCCAATGCCGAGACTGCACCTTGGCTTACACCCGCACGAATGGATTATTATCGTAAGCTTTACTTTACTCAAGATGGTCATCGCTCTCAATGGGACGCAAGCCCTAACCTCGCCCCCGAATCTCTCTTAAGAAAGCTTCCAAAGACGTGGATTGCTGTTGCAGAGATGGATATTCTCGCACCAGAGGCACTAGCTTTTGGAGAGCAGTTGAGGGGGTTGGGAGTTAGTGTGGAAACGTTGCTGGTGAAAGGCGGAACACACTCTATTCTTTCTCTTCATGGTGTGATTGATAGGGGGTATAGGATGATAGAAGATGCTGTCAAACACCTACAAGCGACTTTTGGCACGGGCTAACATCCGAATGCAGCGGGAATATACTTCTTAAACTACTCGGAGACACATAGGGACTATTCATAAGATCCATATAATTCACTACCGACAATACGTCTCTTCAACATTTGTGCCACCCTATCAATGCCTACAGGCTTCCCTATACATAACTTGGTGATTGTTTCCGACGCTTGTTCTGATCCTCCCACGTACACACACCGAACCAAGCCTAAACTGCAACAGCTTCGCTCGTGGGTGTCTTTCGGTCTGAGTCCTCCACAGACTCTTCACTAGTCATGGCATTGTTTTTGCGGTTGCGGAAGCCCCAAATGCCCCTGAGACCACCATCATCCAGCTCCAACAGCTCCTTCATACACAAGGCGGGATGAAAGATATTGAGAACGGCCACAGCAACAACGATCAAGATTCCCTCAAACCCAACAAACATATACTGATGACCCATGAGGGGTCCCTTCCAGCCTTCGGATAATTCCGCAACCCGGAAGGCACTTCTCCAAAGAATGCAGAATGCAGAGAGTGATAGAGCGCAGAGAAAAGCTTTCAACCGACGAGAATTGCGGACTTTGACGATTTCAGAGCGCTGGTCAAAGGCTTCTTCACCGAGGGCACGCTGACGACGGATAGTTCGAATGGAAAAGTCGACTGAGCAAGCAATAAAAGTGAGAATCGTGACAACCTGGAAGGCGAGTCCTGCTATCATGATGTTTGTGCCTAGGTCTGCGCTTTTGTACTGTTGAGAAGCAACGGAGGCCATACCGCCCCCAAGAGCTTGAAGGACTAGAGAGACAACATCGCAAGGGATGAACTAAAGAGTGGGTATATTAGAATACAAGTTCGAGTAATATCCACAAGAGAATGACTTACAAATCTAGTATAGTACTCGGGAGGTAACCGTGAGTTCTCTGGTCCAAAAGCTGATACAATCCTGCGCAGACAAAGATAGATACTCGCAGCCATAAAGGCTGGACCCATGGTCAAGCAACAAATCTGAGTAAGGAAGGCATTCATATCGAAACGATTGTACCAACTCGCGATACGTCCACTGTATCCAATGATCTCACACAGAAGACCTAGGATCATGGCGACATTGAAAGCTGTACCTCTGCGAGTGAAAACCCAAGTGACGATGAAGCCGATCAATGAAGCCGTGAATATCGCAAGAAATGCAGCATTTGGTGCAAGATCAATGCGATAGAGGTAGTAGCCCGTATCGTCTACACATCCTTCAGCTTCAGGGTTTTTAAGACAGAAGAAGGGCATATCAGGAGCTTGTGTCCCGTTAAGGGAAACCGGCGAACTTGGCTGCATAATGAGGAAATGAGAACAGGGTAAATATGAGTAAGTGTGCCCAGTGTTTAAAGGAAAAGAATGAGAAGACAAGTAGCCCTATATATATATTACTGTTCGCCATGCAACACTCTCGTACTTCAGCTTCAATGCGAGTGGCTCTTCACTCTGGCCATATACAAACAAGCTTAAAATATTCATAATCTATAAGAAAGGTATCCGGGTAAAGGCTAGAAAGGTAGGTGCAGGATTCAAGTATGATATCGGAGTTCATCTCCGTCGTATTTCGTGTTTCGCGAAGTTTGCGGTTAGTCACTGACATATTCTATCATCCCGTCGGCCCTTGGTGGCCGAAAAACAACATGCATTGCCGTTTTGATTGTGGAGATATTGAAAGGCAGTCCTATCAAGAACTATTATTGATTGCTTCAGTTCAGCCTCAATACTATAGTTGAAGGATCAGAGGAGCCTTGCAAATGACCCACTCACACTTCCTCGCACCATCATCCTATTTTGACTACCTATCAAATGGGAGTCAAACTCTTGCTGCTGTGCCTCTTTAGGGCTGAAAATGATCAATGTAGCACAGAAGCGGGTCTCCAGCTTGTCCTATGTTCCATCCTATCGTGATTCCGGCAACTTGATATGCGCAAGTCTGCACTATATATATTGCGAAAAGCTGGGCTCTCGCAAACCCAATATATTGTAACGTGCGTGTACTGCTCGAGATGTATCGCTGTCCCTCCTGTAACAAATAAAAAGAATAAGCATTATTTCTGAATCATCGATCGAAGACATGACTGAATCCAACTCTTCCTCCATTGCGCTTCCACTTAACCACCTACTTCTTTTTCTTCTCTGCAGAGCTGTCCCTTCTAGGACTCTCCTCCACGTTGGTTCCGCTGGCGCCGCTCTTCGTCACAATGCCACCAGCAGCCTTACTCGCACCGACACTGATACCACGACCCTCTCGCATATCCAGGCTAATATTGCTCCCGACACTCCCGCTGCGCTTGACACCAGCCTTTACTCTGGCCGCTACTGGGGAATCCAATCCACTTTCAGGTGAGTCTCTTCCCGCAGCACTCTTAAAAAGCTCAGGGGTGGCTGGTCGGTCGCCTGCAGGTATTTCACCGGAGTATTTCACTCTGTGTCTTGTCGTGTTCTTAGGAGAAGGAATTCCAGACGCCTGCTCTCGTGCTCGGTGTGGCTGAGGTTGGGGTGCAAGTTGGACACCATTGGCTCCCTCAAGACTTGGTGTAAGTGTCGAAGACTCGCTCTCGCTGCCATGGTGAGCATGCCCAAACGCATAACCTGAACCTAGAAGACTCTCCTGCCGGCTGACATAGTAACGATCATATTCCTCCTTTGTATGCTCGGCATCAGTGAAGCTATCGAGCGCATCAAACACGTGCTGGAATACCTGCGTATCGACATCTCGAGCCCAGAGAAAGTCAAGATGTTCATAGTGAGGAATCTCAGTTGCCACAGTTTGAGGGGGTAGTTCCTTGAGCATAACCTTGATATCCACCAGGGAATCGCTACCACCGTAAACCAGAACGATTGGTGTTTTGATGTTTCGAGTCGGGTACTTGGCAACCTTGGAGTATTTGCTGCTTGAAGTGACACTGATCGGCTGATGAACGTCATCGTCATACATCTGGAAAGATTTGTTTCGAATGATCTGGAACCAGTGAACCACACTCTTGGTGCTCGTAAAAGAGTACAGATGTGGGTAAGCAGCCAATTTCTGACTCGCGGAGATATTGAGGGTTTGCCAATTGAACAAGAATGATAGCCCCATGTCGATGAGCTTGCTGAAGATGGGCGGGTACAAGATGGTTTCCCACATAGTGGCGGAACTGAGAATCGAACGACGACCAAACAAAAGGAACAAAACAGAGGGCGATGCAGTTACGAGCGCGTCGACAATTCCACTAGATAAGCCGGCAGGCGCCATAGCAGGCGCGAGAGCGATGAAGACATTGATCTGGTTGTTGAGCTTGGGATGGATGGCTAAGCTAGCGAAAGCCTGAGCTGTACCTTGCGAAAAGCCGATGTACGAGAGACTCTCCTGCTGGGTTGTATCAAGGATATAGCTGATGCTATCTGGAATGTCGTGGAAGGCAAATTCGTCGATGGAAAAGTCCCAGAAGGCGTTGGAGGTTGGCGACTGATTAATTGACTTTTTGGAGTACTTGTTACCCCGATTATTTCCAAACTGTGTAAATGTTAGTCAATGGACGTGAGCTGCGTAACGAAGGCAAACTTACCCAGACATCGTAACCTCTCTCAACCAGCTCGAATGGTAGACATCTTTGCTCATCTGTGAGAGCAACCCAAACCTCTGAATTCATGAGAAGGCCATGGTGCATGTAGATGACCTTCTTTTTCAGACTCGTCGGGCCGTAGTTAACTTTCTGTCCTTCTTCACCCTTTCTCCACTGCAGACGATGAAGACCTAAAAGATATCCATCTTTGGTCTGAACGATATGTTCCTCTGCTTCGTAGCCCCAAATGCGACACAGCTCAACGAAGTCAGGCGCGTCTCGTACCTTGGTGGATATCGCTATACGATGTTAGTCCGAGTCTAATAGAAACAGCCAAAAAGCCAACTTTTTCGTTTACTCTCCGCTCGTCGCCTCGCAGGCGCAGAAAACCTATTGAAGAGTCGTCTTGAAGCTCTATAGAAAAGCGTAACAAGAAATGGGGCTGCCATGCTGTTGTTAGTATGACCCCTACACCGCTCGGAAAGGGCCTGCGACTCACGCAAAGCCAAAGTCAAGACTCGAATGATTGCCTCGAGACCGACGAGAATAAATGATCCCACGAGAGCTAGATACTCGTGACTATTCGGATTAAAGGTTAGTAAAGCCGGCGCATAGTAGAGATGAAAATGTGGATGAGCGCCACGCAGATCTTCCAAGATGCAAGGCCAAGGTAAAGACGAATAGGGGAGATACTTACGGGCGAAGCCTTCCGATAAAAGGAATAGCCATCGCGACAATCTTTGTCTGAGGATTGTCGCGATACAAGCTTTTCCCAGCTTAAGGTTTTTGTTGTTGTAGGGACAAGGATCAATGAGAGAAGTAGCAAAAGAGGTTGATAAGGTAGTCGAAGGTCTTGTCCAGATGGAGGTGATGTCAGTATTCAATGAATCACATGCAATTGGAGATAGCGATAGAGTTAGTGCCTGGTCTACTGAGCTACAGCGAGGTAGCACTAGCTAGCGCAACGAATCATGACCTCAGAACTTTAGGCGAGTTAACTACAGAATAAGTAACCCCGAGCCGAAACTCGGTGAAGAAACGAGAAAAATGGAGATACCATCAGGCCTCAAGATATTGAAAGAACCCAATGGTCAAAAAACATTCCATATTTGCGTTCCACGATACCCATATGAAACAGTCATTACCACAAGCGAGCCACAGAAGACACTGCCACATGGCAAACGCCAATGTCAGGGTCGTATTTGAGGGGATTGGTTCTTTTATACCTAGTGGGCCATCGACACTTGGCTAGGTACCTAGATAAGACATACAGGTTGAGTGAGTAAGTGAGTAATAAGTGGGTGGTAGAACAGTTAATGAAAGTCGATGAGGATATCTCCAATTACTACAATCGCAATTGTCAACTCAACTACTATAGTACCGTAGAGCCCATTCCTTTCCTTTCTTTTCCTGTCCTGTCCAGGCCATTATTTCACGACGCTCCCTCCCTCTCAAATCGCTCCAAGCTGCTCCAAAATATTTCATGCCATGCAACGCAACATTATGCCATTGCCATGCCATGCTAAACATCGCTCATCCTTCCAGAGTACAAGCTACGATATATCGTCTTTCTCTTTTCCATCTCGTCATCTTATCTTGTCCCATCCTATATCCTGCTGGTCATGGTCCCCGTCTCCGTACCTACAGCTCCTATATTTCAAACATCTTAGCGACGCCCCTGGAGTGATGTTTTGCTCTGGTTCAGCTAGCATCAAGGCTCATCATGCGCTGGCTTGACGATTTACATAGCCAGGAGCACTACAACCACATCCGGTGAGCGGTTCGAAGTGCGGCCCAAAATCTTGCGTCTTCCCAAAGAAAAGGGATACCACAAAGAAGCCGAAAATCGTCAATACTCTTGCGAGTATCTCGCACCCAAGGATAGTTGACGTCGTAGTAGTTGGGCGCCGCCAAGTAATACAAGAAGAAAAAATCTTTCCAGGAAAAAGAAACGCTCCCCAATCCCGGGTCCGGTGTTTATTTATTGTTATGAACCGAGCAGCTCCGACTTGCGGTTGCTCTTCCAAAAGTCGATGGCCTCAACAACGTCGTCTCCCTTATCGTCCTCGTGTGCAAATAGAATCTGACATCATGTTAGCATCCTGGAAAGAAATAGCCTTCTGTGTGATCAAACTTACCTCATGTGTACTACTATGAAGCATGCGAATATTCTTGCGAGGGACAATGTGTACAGCACCGTTCTCCATATTCCGGAGCTCAATAAAGTTTGGCTCGAAAGCAAGGATCCAGGGGTAACTGAGTGCGAAGCTCTGTGGTGTACCCTCCCAGTCAATTCGCCACTCTGGCCGGGCCCTCCAGCCGTTGCGGTTAACAAAGAAGGAGAATTCCGAATAGTTAAGCAAGAACTCTCCGTTAAGTCGTTCAATGTGGATTGGCTTAACTCCTTCTTTGCGAGCCACAAAGTCAAGTGACGTATCAGCCTGGTCGAGCAATGATTGTGTTTCGAGGGTTTCGAGAGAAACAACCTCGAAACCTCGAGCGCAGGCAACGCAGAGTTTGGACTTGAGGAAGTGAACGGACGAAGATTCGGTGGGAATGTAGAACTCCTTGAATGGCTTGAGCTCATCATGACCGCCGCTCATGAATTTACCAATACCCTTCTGCTTCTTGGCCTTGGTCATGGCATCATTAGGCTCAAAGACCTTGATCGTAGTAGATAGGGCAGATGACTTGACGCAGCAGACCAGATGCCTGCCCAAGCAGATGCCCGTCTTGAAGAAACTGCAATGGTTCTGGATCTTTTTAGGCCTTCTAGACAATGCGGGCTCATCGGGGTTGAGGGCAGAAACTGGGTAGGACTGGAGTGTTTTGTTAGACAAGACCAAGAGTAATTGGTACTCTTCCAGAATATCAATCTGAGTAACGCTTGCAGTCTCCAATACCCTACGGGGCACTTGATCCTTCACCTTGCGGTCCGACAGGTAAACACCGTTGTCAGTACCGTACAAGAGCTTACGGCCACCATCTGTCATGATATTAGCGATCGAATCGGACAAAGCAGAAGGGACTTACCAAATGGCGTGACACAGTTGACACGGTTGGTACCAGCAAAGAATTTGCTTGAGATGACCGTTGTGTTGAAGAAGTCGGCACGGGATCGAAGGCGTTCCTGTGCAGTATGAATAAACTCAAGCCACTTTTGACGAGCAGCTTGGTTAGATGCATAAAGCGTCAGCTCGTAGCCTGCTTTACCCAGATGGCGGAAGGTAATCGGCCAGCCTTCCTTTCTCGCTGGGTCGTTGGCGTTATTCCGGATTGAAGGAATCAAGCTCGACGAGGTACGCTTCATGTTGCCATCCTTGGGAATGACTTCGTCCATTTCCCTGATGGCGAGAAGCTCCAGAGGAATGGGTCGTCGGTATGCCTTAATCTCTTCAGTTTTGCCAGTCTGCTTGATGCGAACAAGAAGAACGGCGTGATCAAAGAGGAAGGCCGTAATTTCTGCAGGATCCGTGGGCGACTTCTTGAACTGGCATTTGAAGACCATTTCGCGTCCCTCTTCTGTGAGTCGAAGATCAACCCTCTCATTAGGTCTGAAACGAAGCTGCTCATGAAGCCTCCTGAGGTTAAATCGGTTTTCAGCCTTTCCGGACTCTGCGTTGACTCTGCCAAGAATATCTCGAATCATAACCAGAACCTTAGGAATGTCCTCCTTATCAGGGTTGCCATCTTCCGTGTATTTCAAGACGTTCTCCAAGAGTAGGGGGTATCGCGCCAGACGGGTCGTAGGCTTGGTCAAATAACCATTCAACTCCAGTTTTCTCGACTCCTTGCGCCTTCCAATCTCGTCCACAAACTTGCCGAAGTATGGGTTGACCGATCTTTCGTTCTCGAATTCAAACTTTCCTTCCAACTGCTTCGAACCGTACAGAATGAAGGGTTCGAATTGAGGGACATACTCAAGGAAAATGTCACCGATATTATGGACAATAGGGTTCCTTTTGTTGTCGAGTCGTTAGTCCAGACGCAAACCGGGAGCTGACGGTATGAATACTGGGGTGGTCGATAATGTTGCTGAAAATGGTCTTGACAACCTTTTCGCGGCGCTGAACAGGAACTGGCGAAGCCTTTGATCGTAAAGGCAGAATCCAAAAGTCTCGTAAATATTCCAAATCCTTAACGAAATCTCGCTCGGTATAACAGATTTCCGAAATAACTTCCTGTCTCTTCTTCTCCCGCTCATCGACCTTCTCAGCAACTTCCTTGGGAACGGAGTTAATCCAGAGTTTCTGTTCGTCTGTCTGATCAGCTTCGTCATCGACGGCATTGACAGCATCCTCCTTTCGCAATCCAGGGTTGATCTTAAGGTTGAGTCTCGAAACTTGCTCCAATCGTCGAGGGCAGGCAATTGAATAACAAAGTTGATCCCTGGTACAGGTTGGAGAATAACATTCAGAAAGCAGGACAAAGACACCATTGACTGCAGGCTTATCTTCTGGCTCGTCCATCAATGTCTCCCTGAACTGGTACATTTCCGACTGGGAGTCTCGCAGACGGTGCTCATAAGTGACATCGTGGAAAAACTTCTGGGCATCCAGAGCTCGGCCAAGAAGGAGGGCAAGGTTACGATCCGTAGTCCTAATAATATATGACAAGACATCGACCGCCTCAGAACCGCTGAAAGCATTTTTGTATGTCAGTTCGTTCTTGGTCCGGTCACCAACAATAATCTTGCGACGGAAGCACTCTCCGACTCGAGACAGTAGGGCGGGATATACGAGGGGTGGTCGAATCTTCGTTGCAGTCGGGGGGCGCTCGCTCTCGATCGACTTGCTTCTGGTTGGTCGCTGAACCAAAGTAGAAGCATCAGACTCGGAAGGGGTGATGGTTGGTGCCACGGTAGAGGCCATCGACATTGTCCTACTATGATCGCCAGCACCATTGGACGAAACCATGCTAGAGGTTCGGGTCTGTGCTCCTGGAGCGTGAGGCATCGAATTAGGATAACCGTTAGTGGCCGGCAGCTCGGTAGGTGCTCGTCGGTTAGGGATGACTCGACCGCTCATGGTCTGATGGGCGTCCATGCTCTGGGGTTGGTAATTGCCAGTCAGCGACATGGTGCGGTCTTCATGACGTTCCGGCACAACTCGCCCTTGAGCGGTCGTCCTCGCCGAGTTCTGCTGCGCGTACGGGGCTTGTCGAAGGTGGTTTGCTGGTGCTTGCTGATAGGCGCTAGGAGGAGGGTGATACATTGGCTGGCGAGGAGCAGAAGCGAGTGACTGCGAGCGATAAGGGTCATTGTTCATTGCAGGTGCCGGTCCTCCTTGATAGAATCGCTGGGCGGGAGTCCTTGCACCAGGAGCTTGCGGAGGCGGCGGACCCCTTTGCTCCATTCGAGGAGGTGGAGGTCCTCCAGGGCCAGGATACGGACGTCGTGCTTGATGATGTTGCTGCTGCTGCATGTAGTGAGGTGGCATTTGACCACCAGATGCCGAGCGTTGACTTGGATAATAGCCATTCCCCATCATGCTATTGCTATCCATTGTTCGAGTCCTGCCAGCTGCTGGGTCCCCATAATGTCCCGGGGGAGCACGAGGCGGTGGTTGCCGTTGCATACCAGAAGACATTGAAGACATAGTCTGAGTGCGACCAGGATCCGTCATGTTTTGAGGCATCGAGGATGACGAAGTCATTGTTTGGGATCGGCCAGGAGGCGGAGCCGCGCCGAAGATGTTGGAGAATGCAGCATCTCGTTGACCGTAATTGTTGTCGTCGCCGTAGCCCCTTTGCGGCGGCCTTTGAGGAGCTCCTCTAGGATCGTACCCGTAGTTCGACATGATAAGGGAAACTTGATTGAGGGCATGTCAGGAGAGTTTCCAAGAAAGGGGTGATACCTGGGGATGGGAATTGCATTACCGGTAGGGTTTTGAGCGCCAAAGGCTAAAAGCTCGTTATCTGGCGTATCAACAGCCGACTTCGACGGATGCGCCGCCGTCAGTCGACGCCAATACTGTACGTCCCCTTAAGCCTGAGATAAACGTTGAGGAATATGCGTGAGCGATAACCGTCCGTTATATACTGGCGCTGCGAAGACCCTCACAGGTAGCGCTCGTCGTTACGGTGGGAGAGATGATGAGGGATCGGGGGGTGAATTCTACCCAAGCAAAGTGTCGTGTCGGAATTTGCAACTTTGGGCTCGAGGGGGCCGTCGGACAAGGCGGCCGGTTGAGCAAAATGGCAAACCTCTCGCCTTGGGCCGAAGCTCGTCGACCGATCGAGGATGCGGAGGGACGACGATAGGGAATGTGATCGCAGGCAATGGGCGGTCGCCGTCTCGAGAGGGTTTTTCTTGGGGGAGTGGCCCTCTGGTGATGGACTTTGGAGGAAGTTGCAGTTGCAGGTTCACGATCCAGGCCAGGCACCCGACTCGTCGCAGGTAAAGAGGTAAAGGCAATCCAAGCCAATGGAATCCACGTCCAGGTACTGGATGGAACAGAACAGGACAGGCCAGGGAGTCTAGGAGCCAACGACGGACACGCCAGTGCTAGATCCACCAGAGAGTCCACCTGTCTGATGGCGGCCTCTGCGCTCTTTGGGGGTCGAGGTGAATGTGGTGACGGGGGCCAGGCAATGTGGGCGCGCCGTAGTGGATGGGCTATGGGCAGTTAAATTATTTAGTACAATTTCAGGGGATGAATATACTGGGGTATATAGTTGCAGTGTAAGAGCATGGATCTTTGGGGTTGTGCCGTGGATACGAAAAAGAGAAGGGGACAAGTTATTCAGGAGCAGGTTAAAATACTAATTTATCTTTAGTTGGTACTAAAGCCAATTCCTTGTTTCAAGGCGTCAACTCGAGTTGTTACAGTGAAGTTGAGCCTCTTTGTTTGTGTATCGTAGTCCGACCTGAGGTAGGTCGCCTAACTGTAGTGTGGGCGCTCCAGTCCGATACCTGGAACAGATGCTGCTACAGCTATTGTTACTGCTGCCTCACTCATGTAGCAAGCACATGTCATATCTCCTCTTGCGTCGCTCAATTGTACCCGTGTACTCGTTTACTCGTTGCACAGGATCTTTGTTCGCAATGGACACTTTGTGGTGAGTCGAATTCAATTCAAAGGTTAATTGATGCAGTGGTTGCGTTGCCACACCTTAGACGGGAGTTACGGCAATTAAACCTCCTGTTGAACTGGAGGGACCCAAGGGGCACGCTAGTGGCCGTTGATTCTTACTTCTAACATAAACCTGCATCCTTTGATTATGCAGCGGGTGTTTGCTGGTTTCTACCTATTGTTTGTCGTTTGTCATGACTGAACTCGAGCAATCTTACTGACGAGAGTTGCCGAGAACAATATCAGCAGATAAGCATCTCCATGTTGTGCTTGGTTTTGATTGCATTCAATGTTTCTGTGACTGGAGCTGTGGAATCAAATGCCGCCAAAGACCAGGTATTGCCGGCTGTCTCGGCCCTTCAGCCTTGGTCGATGATACAGGGCAAAGCTCACTAATACCATAGCAGCTTCGAAGGTATACCTAATCTCGACTTTAGGGGTCGGACAAGGTTCAAGGAGAACAATCATAGCGGCCTACCTACCTACCTAGACAAAGAAAAAACTTGGAAACCATCCATATCGGCTCCCTCCCCAAGTGGAGGAAGAAGATAAAGTCAAGATACCTGGCAGAAGCCAGTTATTTCCCATTATTAGCAGGTACTTTAATTATATAACAACCTTATTTATTTATGGAATCACAAGCCCAAAAATAGTAAGAAATTCTGTTGTCTTTATCATGTAATCCTAGATATATTTCTTCATAATGATTAGAGGGTATCTTTCTTTGTCCTACTTCTCGAGTCCCGAATTCTTCGATACTTAATGGCTGGTACTGTCACGTGATTCGTTTCGAAGCCACTCGCTCGTCATTGGTCAAATTAACCCGTTCCAATGTGGCTTTCTACCTCAGCTTCCAACTCCTTTGGTAGCCTTGGCCAGTAGCAGGCTACATCATCATCTAGCTATCAACGTCAACTCTCACGTCGCCCTTGACACTAGAGCTCGCCGACGGCTTCCTATCCTCACCATGGCAGAATCAGAGCTCGCCCCCAAGTTTGCCCCCTTTATTGGGATGGTGAGTATCCCCGCGCTGGCCTTTCTGTTGGTCTGAAACCAGGGGTGGACGCGAATGCTGATGCTGCGAGTTTGTAGGCCGGAATTGCAGCTGCAATGGTCTTCGGATGTACGATACTTCCTCCCTCTCTACGCGATGCGATATGACCCAGATCTAATACTGAACGACTCCGATAGGTATTGGAGCTGCTTATGGCACAGCCAAGTCTGGCATCGGCATTGCTGGTGTCGGTACATTTAGACCAGACCTCATCATGAAGGTACAACTGTCCTCCGGCTCAATCAAGGCCATCGCTGACGCCTTCTGCAGTGTCTCATTCCCGTCGTCATGTCCGGTATTATTGCCGTTTACTCACTAGTCATCTCCGTCCTCATCGCTGAGGATCTCGACCCAGGCAAGAACTACAGCTTGTTTTCGTACGTCGACGCGAAGTCTCATCAACGAAAACGAACACTAACAGTATCAGGGGTTTTCTGCATCTCGGATGTGGTATTGCAGTCGGCATGACTGGTCTTGCCGCTGGTTACTGCATCGGAATTGTCGGCGACACTGGCGTTCGTGCTTATATGGAACAGTCTAGGATCTTTGTTGGCATGGTCCTGATCCTTATCTTCGGCGAAGTTCTTGGTCTCTATGGGTACGTCATCGATGAGCCTACAATGTATTTCGCTTATGCTAACTATCCTGTAGACTCATCGTTGCTCTTCTCCTGAACAGCAAGAGCAAGGGTTAGACAAGTCCTATTCAATCAACAATCACATACCTATTCTGCCGACCTTTCAATGAGTGGTCGACTTGTGCGTCGGGGAGGTTTTGAGCTGCCATCGAGTTACGGAGGCATACCATCATATGTACATCGGGCATGGCGTTATTGGACGTGTAACATATCTTTTGCAAACAGGTAGAGAAATGGCGGAGAAGTTGACCGTATCTAGCTTCGAGTATAATCACAAAGTCTATGCTAGCACGATGTCTCCAACATGTTGACACAATACGCCTCAAGGGAGTTTGAATGTTCATTTCATTTGAGGGGTGAGCTACCTAATACCAGCCCAGGTTCACCAAGCCCTATGCGAACCTATGTTCGAGAATGAGCGACAGAAGAGAAGAATATGCTCACGACGACCGTTTCATGCCATCGATCGGAGTGCATTTGACAATTTGAGAACCCCCAACTCGCATGCCATGCCTTATCCCGACAACTCAATATAGATCATCAAAACGCCATGAGAATGCGACAATGTCGTTTCAGCCAACGTAGCAGACATGACAATAGCGACCCAGCGCAATAGAGATGCAAAATAAACAAAAAAAAGGCAGAGAACAACAAAGCAAGATCATAGCAAGCGTCGTCCTCCAATACGGCGGAGCAGCTTCTTTCGGCTCCCAGCCTCCACCTCACGTCTGTACGGATTTGTCGGAGTCCAGTTCCGCTGCCGGTCATCCGAGTCTCTCATTCGAGCTAATTCAGCGTTAACAGCTGCGACACAACACTCGACAAGCTTGTTTTTTGTTTTTTTTTAACTTACCTAAGAACCAGTCCCACTGGCGATCCTCTCGCAGAAGGATATCATCCCCTGACTCTCGTGCAAGTCGCTCTGTACGAGCACGCGCAGCAGCCACCTCGCCAACCAGATAGGGATCTTCCAACGGCCTGGTTATGTATCGCTCTTGTTCTTGCTCGCTAACATCGGTCATGACTCGACGAAGGCTGTCTACGGGATCTCGCTGAGCAGTCAGTCGCCGGTTTGCGACATTCTGGTAGTGCCGGGCGTTGGGGTTGCTAGAGACGGAGGACCATGTCGCGATACGAAAATTGTTCAGGTTCGGTTGGGATCGCAAAGGAAGAGCAGGTACTGGAGGCAAGCCGATAGTCTGCTGGCGTGGAGTTGAGGTACCGCTCCCTTGGGGAACTAAGGAGGACCTGGCAACCGCGTGAGACCGAGCTGGAGGGGTGTATGATGGCAGAGTCTCTGGGTATGGATTTGTTGAGTGGTATGAGGGAGCTTCCGATACTGAGGCAACGAAAAGGTCAGTAAGGCTGGTCTCGTGCCAGGTAGTGGAGCTCTGGCATCGAGCTCCAGTCTGGTGTATAAGTATAGCCGTTATCCCAGGGGGATACAAAGAATCGCAACTACTTTTGCCTACTCACCATAAGAAGGAGCAGCAGAGCGAATAGAAGCTGTCTCGAAGTCGTCGTTGCTATACCGAGGAGTTGCGAGAGCGCCCGTCATGATGGCAGATTGCGGTGGAGGAAGCACAGTTGAGATCGAAGTGGAAGAGGGCTAGCACACGACAGCTCGAGCATCAGTCCAAGAGAACTATTGGGGATGCTGAGGTTAAGTAGCGATACGAGACAATAACAGGATCACACGGCAGGCGGCTGGGACGCTTGAACGGTGCGTGGGAAGTCAGAAGGCAAGATAAGTGAGACCTGTGAAAGTGTGCGAGAGCCAGAATAATGACCTTTTTGACCAGTGTTTAAGACGCCAAGCTAGGTAAGACAGGGAGGGTCAGGATGCCCAGGAGTTTGATGCACAGCCGCGGATAAACATGCATGGAGTTTCCAGGTATGCAGGAGAGGATGGTGGGAAGCAAGCAAGCGAGGTGAAGAGCCCAGCTCGGAGGAGTACAGAGTACAGCAAACCTATTGGCAAGCGGAGCACTTCGGAGAAGTACCAGGTTCAACCCGAGCCAAGGTCTAGGCTGGGCAGCCGTATCGCATCGTGGCGTGGATTTCTCTGGCGTGGAGGTTGCAAGGGGGACTGAGATGCGGGGACACGTGAGAAAAGACACGACGATGATGCTGTGGAGGACCATCGAAAGCACCATGACGCGTTCTGTTCAATGCAAGTCTTGAACAAAAGTCTCTTGCTTCCGGGCACTGTTAAGAAAGCTTGTTGATGCCGCCCAGTGTGTATTCGTGTCACAAGCTCTCCTGCATGCGCTCTGTACAATCGCGACAACTCCAACAAAATGCGAATGCAGGGTGCACAAGAGGATCTAGAGGCTGCACAGTGACATCCCTAATTAGGGACAACCGTCAGCAAGCTTCCCTGAAGACACGTTCGGGCGTTTTCCTTAGTTGGCATAACGAGCTTCCATGGATGCTTCGACACGATACGGTGATAGCGGGGTATCACGGACAGTTTTCCGGCGAGGCCTCGGAGGACACTTACCCACTGTGAATGGCGGGGTTGTGTATGCTGTGGATCATGATCGGGCTATGTGTGCAGGGGGGAGAGTCTTTCGGGCGGGGAGAGAGAGGCCTAAAAGTCCAGAAGTCCAGAGGGCCAATGGATAAGACGGCTGGCGGGTGTTGTCTTGGCTATGAGAAGTTCCCTGGCAGAAACAGAAGAAGCAGCGTAACTGACGGAAGCCAATGTTGCACAACTGCTGCATTGACGGTATCTGAATCCGGTTTTGTTCAAGACGGCGATCGAGCTTGTGCCAAGTGGTGGAGCTGAATGATGTATTTGACGTCGAGCTTGCATTTCCAGGGCCAAGTTTGTTTTAATTTCCGTTTCGTCTTGCCCTGTCCTGTCCTGTCGCAAGAATGTTGGCGCAGCTTCCATTATTTCCTTACAGTAAGGTTGCCGATCTTCCTAACCGCTGTGAACCGCGTGGTCGGGCCGGCCTATGATGCCAGACCTGGCTGTTCTTTTGGGATTCCCAAAGAACGCTATGTGACGCCCAAGTCCATCTATCCTTGCTGGAGCTCAACACCCACCTCCTCTTCCCAGCTTCGAATAGGTTTAGCTTGGCATCCTTTCTCCACATTCATCGAAGTCTGAAGGCGCTGAAGACCTCAACGAAGTGGTGTCCTGCTCATCTTTGCTTCAAGCCCATTGATGGATGCTATAAGTCAGCCTCTTGGTGTGAAGAGTTGTTGATCAAAAGCGGGGGGCTTGCTTGATCACCAGATATAAAATTCTAAACTGGTGACTTTTGGCGCATCTCAGATGCAGGAACAGCCCGCGGGGCATCAAAGGTCACTTTCAGATCGCATCTTCTTAGTAGCTCGGTTGTTATGTATTGTACGCACCAGGTCCTCATGAGGCACTATTGGATATTCCCCGCTTTCTCTCATGGGAAAAGAGGAATCTGTCTGCTTCTAAGCGGCTGGTCCGGACCCATTTCACCGAGGTGTCGAGGCCCTCGGTTGAATTCAGTTAGTTGCGACTCATACTTCAGGGGAAGCGGCACGGTTCGCAGGGAAGTGTTGAGCGGGAAGTATTAAATCGCGACCGTCGTTCCAAAGTTCAAAGGTACATCTTGCTCAACCTGTCACACAAGTATGCAGGTTGCGCTCTGATAGTGATAGAGGGCGGTGAGTGTCTGCTGACGTGCATCGAGGTGCATGACAACCTGGTTCGGCATCGTAGCTGGAATAGAAAGGAAACGTTGGAAATGATAGATGTCGACTCTTTTCGTTCCTCGAGGTTTGTCAATTAAATCGACACCAGGTGTCAATAAATAAAACAGCCTTACCCATCATGAACTGCTATTTCTCTAACATTAAATTATATTATACCAGAACCGTATCTTATGATTCAAAGTTAGAGTGAGCTTGGCTTTCTTTCCTCCCAAAGCGCAGGTCTTGGGCGGGAGCGTAGGGCTACGTTGGATGGTTGGACCCTTGGATTCGAAAGGGTGAGTGGCGTCCTATTCACAGTAGCTACCTCCCTTTCTGAGAGGGTTGCCGGGAAAGCCCGTATCAAAGCAATGCTTTCTTCGTATTTGCTGATTTGTTGATGGTGTTGCGTGACTGTTGTGGCACGAGATGAACTTCGACAGTTGATGTCTCTCTCGCGCAATTTTCCCACGGCATTAACGCGCCAAGTTGGTCCTTAAAAATCCTGTTTTCGGGGTATGGGATTCTCTTGGCTTTTGGTGAGAGTGTTGCGTTTTTGCCATAAGATAAATGGTTGGTTTGAGTGGAGGTTTGCTGCAGCGGACTGCGTTCCTGCCTAAAGCGGGCTTACAATGACTGCAGCTCGACCTACAATAGCTCCTTCCTCCCAGGGTTTCCAAATCACAAGCATTTAGGCATAGACCGATCAATAATTTCTTAAGCCTGAGCTGTAACTTAGTGACTGCAATAGTTTAGGCACTGGTTTGACACACAACGAGCCTATAAGACAGGAGGGTCGATGAGATTATCTGGACAACTCTAAATCATGTTGAGGTGGGCTTTATTCCCAAGCCTTTATTGCTGTCCTTAATGAATGTCTCGCATGACAGGCACATTCTGAAGGCAACAAACCATCACCAGCTGAGTTCTTTCAAAGGCGGCCTCCCGAGGTCTTGACTCAAGCTATTAAGTGCCCTTCAAGTTTCCTGGTTGGACATAGAGGCTGCGAATATTAAATCAATTTCCATCTTGCTTATCAACCTAAGGTGAATCGAAAGAAAGAATGATTTGTTTTGTTGTAAGTGAATAATTCCCAGGCGTTAGGTATCTTTGAGTGTTGAGTCAAGGTGTGGCAGAGTAATAACTCCTGTAAACTCTGTACATCATGCTTCCTATATTAATACAGATTTATAGTTATGAATATTCTTTATATGGATGGTAATTGTTTGCCAAATTCCATAGATACCGATCTTACTCTGTGTAACAAGGTAATGATCTACCGGCCCTTATTGGATCGGCCAATACGTGATTTCAATGCAAGATTTCACCATCGATTCAGTCCGATTCATCTCTGCAATACGTCAATGTTCCTGGTTCCTTGAAGTTGAGTCATGGCCGACGACCCGTTTGATGCCCCACGTTGTATCAGATTGGTTTTTTATTCACAATTTTCGCAATACAAAAAGCATTTTCAGCCGCAACATTTCAACATTTGTCCCTTCAACGACCTGAGATAATATCCGGTATCATTGGAAATCGACAGTCCCTAATCGCAATCGCAATAAGTCGTCTCATCATGAGGAACTCGTCTCTCACAGATCAAGATCCTGAAGCATTGGGCCCTTCACAGCAAAGCAACAGTGAAAATGATACCCTGGAGCCTCGCGAGGATCAACCGCTTCTTCAAGCTCCCGATGAAGACAGTTGGAAACCTCCTCGTGGGTTCGTCTGGATCCAGTTGGCAATTATGTCGAATGTCTTCCTCTACGGCCTCGATAGTACGATCACCGCTGCGACTTATGCCGTCATCAGCTCCGAGTTCGATGCCGCAAACACAGCTTCATGGTTAACTACATCGTATCTTGTCACTAGCACAGCGTTCCAACCTCTCTATGGCAGAGTATCTGATATCTTTGGACGACGGTTGTGCTTCTTCATTTCGACTATTACTTTTGCCTTTGGATGTCTTGGATGTGGTGTTGCGAAAAACATCATCTTTCTCAATGTCATGAGAGCATTGACTGGCTTTGGCGGTGGAGGCTTGATGACAATGGGTAAGTGTGACTCCAAACTCTCCAATCCACTTTCACTGATATGTGAAAGCCACTATCGTCAATTCGGACATGATTCCTTTTAGAAAGCGCGGCATGTATCAGGCTCTTCAGAACGGTATCTATGGCTTTGGAGCTATTTCTGGAGCTTCCTTTGGTGGCTCGATTGCCGACCATATTGGCTGGAGATGGTGTTTTCTCTTTCAGGTGCCAGTGTCAATCCTGGCTCTGATCATTGGAGCTCTAGTCGTCTCTGATCAGTCTGGGGGTTTCTCGCTCGATGGCAATCTAGGTACTGTCTGGCACAGAGTCGACTTCTCTGGGTCACTTCTCCTCGTTGTAGCTATCTCGGTTCAACTTGTGGGACTCAGCCTGGGAGGAAACGAGCTTCCCTGGGGTAGTCCTTGGGTGATTGGAGCCTTGATTGGGAGCGTTTTCTTGTTTTCTCTTTTCCTCTTCGTTGAGGAAAAGACGAGTGCCATCCCAGTTATTCCTCTCCGCTTGCTGCAAGGAAGGTTACCAATTGCAACGCAGTGTGCAAACGTCTGCGCAGGCATGGCTGCATATGGGGTAAGTTTCAGCGAGTTGTCCAGGTTTAGTGATTCAAACTAACCCTTCACGAGTACCTATTCATGCTTCCACTTTTCTTTCAGGTTGTTCTGCTTGACTCAGCCACCACAGCCGGTGCTCGACTTGCAATTCCTTCACTAGCAACTCCAATTGGTGGTCTTATTGCTGGTGTGGTTATGTCTCGTTGGGGCAAGCTACTTACTCTTGTGCGCACTGGAGCTCTGTTCATGGTGCTAGGCAACGGCTTGGTGACCTTACTCCAGTTTCAAGATTCGAAGTGGAAGTACTTTGTCTATGTCTTTCCCGCAAACCTTGGTCAAGGCATTATCTATCCTGGTATACTGTTTACTTCACTCGCCTCATTCGACCACGCCGGTAAGCATATAATTCTCTGCCGATCAAGATTGCCAGCTGACAAATTTGCAGACCACGCTGTCACGGCCTCGACAGTGTACCTCATCCGCTCGCTAGGAACCGTCTGGGGTGTTTCAGTCACATCTGCCATCGTTCAGACTACACTCAGCGGTCGTCTGCCGGATGCATTGAGTGAGGTACCAGATAAATGGAGAGTATGCCCTTTTTCTTATCACCAACTTCTGTCGTAAAGCCCTTGATCGGATGCTAATCGTGCTTTCCCACATAGGTTATTGAGCAAATCAGACACTCTGTTGACTACATCCGTCAATTACCTCCCGATGTGCAACTCAAGGCACGTCTGGTTTACTATGATGGTTTGAGATATGCCTTTGGCGCCTCGACTGCCGTAGCCCTTCTAGGACTCTGCGCCGCCTTGATTGCCAGCGGAACTAGCCTTCGAACAACTCACAAGTAGCCAGGAGTGGTCGAGACTTTTGAGTTCTTTCAACGTCAAATGAGTCTCGGTTTCCTGCATAGAGTCAAATTTCTTTTGGCAAGCGTTCCCTGCATGGCTTTTGCTCATGGTCATTGACAGAGTCCCAGAGCTCCTTAAATAGAACCAATTCGATTTTACAATGCAACACTTGTAAATAGGGGGACCCAACCTCGACAACATCCTGTGCCCGCTGATCAGCGTGATGCAGGTAAACAAAGAGGACATATTCCTCTTTGCTGGACAGCCATCAAACAAAAAGTGTGGTTCCGCCCGGGATCGAACCGGGGACCTTCTCGGTGTTAACGAGATGCCATAACCAACTAGACCACGGAACCTCGGCTATTTGATTGTTAAAGTCTGATTATGACACAAAACATATGCTGAGTGCTGAGTGCTGAGTGCTGATAGCCAATAAACTGATATCTCAAAGTCCTCTAGCAAGAGGCATCAAGGGTCGACATGGTCGAGGCGATATAGACTTCAGGCCTGAAGTGGGTAAATAACACTCTTAGAGTCTGTGCGTAGCTTCTCGAAGGGAAACATTATTGAAAGAGCGCTGTCCAGATATGTTAGTCAAGAGACACCAACTACCTCGGCCATGAACAACCTCGAGATCGTCGTACCGACTTTCTTTTTCTTTTCTTTTCAATAATTAATGATCTCATCGTTTAACCGAAGCGATAGTTACCATAATGATTGGCCTCTCTACCTTAACTGATCCTGAGATACTGACATCGGGACGTTGCAAGTGCAGCTACTCAGAGAAGGTGGTTGCAACAGGAAGGAGGGAAACAAATGAGTGTTAGTAGGCAGATAGGTAAGGTAGGTATAAAGAAGGGGGCATTCATCACTGCCAATAACTCAATGTAAGGCAACAATTAGAACCTGATAAAGACAATGAGAGGGTCCTGCACAATAGATGTGCTGTAAATTCCTAGTTGCTGCCGCCTGAAGTGCCAGGTGCTTGACAGTGGCTGCCAGACATTGAAACTGCCTCCGCGATAGGCCCCTCTTGATCAATATCACACGCGACTAAAATCGTCCCTTCTCTCCTCCTTCCAATTTCGTTCTCCTATCCCTACATCATCACCTCCTAAGCTTTCAACCTCACCTACTAACTACAGCATCGCGACCAACTTCAAGCCGGTTCATCAGTATATGGGGCAGTTAAGAGCGAAACTTCCTTGTTAAATAACCTGCTTTTGCCCTTATTAGTCGAAGTTTCGGGGGTTCTTTCAGAGATTCCAAGGCGCATCAGGGAGCAGCATGTTCTATAGCCACGAGAGTAAGTCACCTCATGATATATCATCAACTATGGCACAGCTAACATCGCTTCAGTCCTCAGCAATACCCAGTATGGGGTTGCCACCATCTGGTATATCTTAGCGTCTTCTTTTCGCCTTATTCTACTCACTGACTTTGTAATCCAGGCTCGTCGCCACCGTGGGCAAGTCTAATCAGAAGCGGTTGACTCGCAAGGCAATTCAACAAGTCAACGTTCCCAAGGCATGCGAGACCATCATCAACCCAGGAGCCCCGTTAGCTCTTCGTCTCCAGGGGAACCTCCTTTATGGAGTCTCTCGGGTCTATGCCCAGCAGTGCCGTTATATGCTCTCAGACGCTGAAAAGACACAATCTGACATGATGACCTTCTTTCGAGTTATGGACACAAGTGAAACGGACCCAAACGCGGGCAAATCAAAGTAAGATGTCCGTTGTTGCCTCAAAAAGGTCTATGTACTGATATATCCTTCTAAGGCGACATCAAATCACCTTGCAGGATGACCCGTCCTTTGATCCTTTGTCGACTATCCCAAAGCTCGACCTTTTGGCTAGCGTTGATGATTTGGTTCTTCTATCCACAAAATTTTCGTCACAGGGCAGTGTCTCTCAAATGACTCCTATGGCTCAAGGTTCCAGCTCTTCAGGTTGGGGCAATTCACTGCTCAACTTCGACATTCCTCAGTCTTCGCATTCTGGCCGAAGCTACCGTCTTCCAACGGATCTTGACCACGATTCTCCTTTCGCAAAACCTTTACATGCGCAGGACCCTGTGGAGGACTTCAATCCGTTCGGTGTAGACATTTCAAATATGCCTGGTCTTGACCTCAACTTTGACCTGGACGGCAACCTCATTGAGTTCGGCGACATGGAACCACAACTCCCTCCCCTTCCTGGGACGGCGGCATTCGAAGAGCATCTCCAGGTTCAAGCTGCCAACGCAGCCGGCCTCGGCGTCGAAAATGGGCCTCTTGGAGGGGACAATGTGATCATCATGGGTGAAGATGCCTTGCCTGACGCTGAGCCTTTCCCCAAGCGTCTTGTTGCCAGAAAAGCCACTTCCTCAGCCGAGCCCAGCTCTGAATCAGTTTCGACTGAGGAAGCCAAAGCACCACTGCGACGACAAAGACGACGCCGAATCCGCCAAATGGTTGATGGCAAGGACCATGTCGCTGTAACAGAGGTTCGAAGCTGGTCTATGAACTATCTTGACAACATGAAGGCCAACTACAAATCCCGTCCTGCTACCTCTGTCGCTCAGGCACGCCACAACGCGAAGGCTCTTCTTTTTGACAATGGGCTTGCGGGTATTGGTAGAGCTTGTTCAGGTGCGGCACACCCTCTCGCAGAACACTTCTCTCGTATGGCTCTCTTGGCGCAGCTACAGGGAAAGAATCCTGAGCAAGATGCAGAACCTGTGACGCGGAGCCGCCGCCGTGTTTCTGCTGAAGCTTTTAAAGACGAGCAGAATGAAGCACGGAATGTCCGTCAGAAGGTAGACCATGCCAACGAGCTTGGGCGTGGTGTTGATTATGACATGGGTGCTATTATGTTTGGTGAAGACATTGCCCCTGAGATGGGAATGGATGCAGCAAAGGGTCTTGAAGATCGGCACTCCTCATCCATGGCTCCCTGGAGTCGTCCTCCCTCTGCTGCACCTGGTTCGTCTATTCGGGGACATGGTAGCGCACAGAAAAGATTCCCTGCTCCAAGTCCTCTGCGTGCCCGCGGTAGTGCAATTCGTCCAATTGAGCGCTGGAGTGATCAGCTTGGGCCGCAGCATGGCTCTGACGACTTGGTGATGCTCCGTTCTCAAGATTCTTCTATCGGCGATGAGGGCTTCATGGGTGATGTCGAATTCGGCAATGGCGACCACACACAGGGCTCTGGTGCAGTCATTGATGCCTCTGCTCTTGACTTCTTAGGCTATGCCACTTCTCGTGCGGAGTCCAAAGGATATACTCGTTCTTGCGACCAAGCTGACCGTCGCTGGATCGATTTCAATACTCTTACCGACGAGCTCGATGACCCTGCCAACTCCAAGAAGTTCGCATCGGAGGCTTTCATGCATGTTCTCGTTCTTGCAACTAAGAACGCCATTGCCATCGAGCAAGATGGGATTGCCGACAAAAAGCCCTTCGGCACCATCCGCATTGGCCTCACTCTTCCTCAGCAAGAGGTCGACGTGGCCGACGAGCTGGCCTAGACTGGGTTTTGAACCGGCGGGTTCAATTGGTACACTATCATTCATGTGAGTGTTATAGACGCATGGCGATGAAGCCTACGACAGAAACGATTTTTAATTGGCGATGACTTTACGATCTCAAGCGGCGTTGCCCATTTCATCTTCCAGGGTAATCGGTCACCAAATTCTTGGAGTTCAGGGAACACTTGATATGAAAGCAAAATGGGAACATAGGTATTGACAGCATATGTGGTGGGATATGGTCAACGGTATACATCTTGATTTGGGGATGGGAAGCGAGGCAGCAACGAGATATTTCTTGTCCGTAAGCAAGATATTCATTCAGTGGGTAAGCACTCGATACATCATATTCAATGAAACAAAATTTGAAATACTTCGCACATGATTATTATTATTGATATTATCTAGTCGAAGGGATCATCATCCACTCCACCCTCTCGATCTTCAAACTGCATGTAATCAGCAGATGTGCCCTCCGAGTCAGCATTAATCAATTTCCAAGCCTCATGAACAGAGTCAAGGATGGAATCATCGAATGCTAGACCCAGCGACGGGAGGGAAAAGGTAGCAATGTCTCTATCTACGCTCAAAGAGTTTGATCCACCACTCTGTTCGTAGTACACCTGGTAGATGGGTGAAGACACATCTTGACCATTGGAAACAGCGGCAATCAGAGACGAAAGAGCCTTTTCGAGGACTGATTTCGCCGATGTGGTATAGACAGTGCTAAGATATATAACATCTGTTGACCTTTCGTTAGCATGATCGTCTCTTAATCATGTGTCAAGTACAATAATGAAAAGTATGAGGTGTGCATCAGGTTGTCAGAGATAATGATCGTCATTAGGATTCAGACAATGTAGATAAGTATTCGGTATGTGAATCATCATAACACCAAGGAGAATAAAATAAAGAATAGGATGCAACTCACATTGTCCAGAAGGGCACTCCCCAGTGTCGCTTGAGTGTACCATAGCATAGACTGGAAACTCGTATGGAGTTTCGTCCTCAATGGTGACAGTGCCCGAAGGAAATGCCACCACTGCGACAGCGGGTGTGGGAGCGCCGTCAGTAAGCAGTTCAAAGACCGGAGACAAGTTTGACTTTGTGACCACAGTGAGCCTGCTGGTTCGAATACAGCTAGAGTCAGCTGCATCGGCGCCTTGGACCACCAATTTGGCCTTGACGTCGATATCATTCATGAATGAGAGCTCCAACGGAGCATCGGGTTGCTCAGATCGTTTCAGATTCTTTATGCCAGATCCCAGCATATATATTGCACCACCGACCGCAGCAGCACGGCAGCCCACTTGAGCCACCTCTGACAATCCACCCCATTTTGGATAGACTGCAGCAAAGCCAGGACCGAAAACACCCATCGATGTCAGATGTCGGTTGATGGCGGTCAAGCCATCTCTGACCGATATTTTCCCATCATGACTCAGCGTCAGTGTGATGATATAGGATTGAAGTGCAGCATCGAGCTTGAACTCTGAGGCCAGGAACTGGGCCAACTCCTCATCAGCACGCGCCTGCCATGTATCGATTTGAGGTTCCGAATCAAAGTCAAGCACAAACTTGAGGAACTTCATCAGGGACCGCTTGGACCGAGCTGGAATGGACTTGTTGGAGAAGACATCTTCGCGGGTCGATGGTATCCGACTGAGCGACGGTGTCGACGAGGAATCTGAAGGTGGCTGGAAGATGTAGAAGGAACCGACAGCAAGAAATTCGATCTGGCGAAATGCTTTCGAGTCGACGAGCTGAGTCACCAGCTTCGACCGCGAATGTATCAGCTGCGGCGCGAGAGCCAAGCTATAGGATCGTGTGGCACCTAAAGCGTCCGCATCTCGCTTCACCTCCGCAGAAGAGAACAACTGCGAGGGCTCTGTCAACCGATTCTTCTCAGCCCACTCATCTGCCTCCTGAAGGCTGAACGCGGCTTCGCTGCCTCCGTAGAAGTCGTTGGGGTCGACGTGTAGAATATTCTTGCCTGAACGCGACAAAGCTCTTCAAGAATGAAGACTGGGTCAGTCCGACCGAGGCAACATCTCAACAATGGAATCCAAAGCTTACAGGGCGAGGAGGGACTGTTGTAGCCCAGTGCCGCTGATCACTACATCCCATAGGGTGTCTGAGAGGGATTCCATGGTGAGGTTGAGGTTGTGAGGATAGAAGGAGAGGAAGGGAGAGGAAGTTGATCAGCCTTTTTATGATGCGCGAAGTTCGAAGAAGATTTCAGGTGGGGCAGGGTTGCTAAGCAGTGAGTGGAGGCCAGTAAATAAAATCAGTTGGCCCGTGCACTTCAACTCCCAGCAATGAAAAAGGATTGGCCGAGATTTTCCTCTCTTTTTCTTCTTCTTTTTTCCTCACAATCCGCTCAGCCCTCTACGCAATGTCTACCTCTTCTGGCGGAACATTGCTTGTGGCGTGGTAGTTTCATTACTACTCACTTTATGAGTGGTAGAGCAATTTGTCTTCCGGTATCTCCTGCCCTAGAATAAAGTCTGAAAGGGTGGGTCGAATGGCCTTGACACATTTCTTGATCCAACTTAGTTCATGATTATAATGGTAAAAGCCACGGCTGTGAGCAATTGTGATCGATATTCTTTTTATTGGGGTATCATTAATCTATGATTGGGTGATGGCCGCGTTGAACTCCTCCCATCGCTTTGAGGCCCAGCCCAGGAATTGCTCTGATGTGAGGAACTGGGTCGTCAGGGCAGTTCCTCCATGCTTGGAGATGGATAAGATCTTGACGTCTCCGTCCTTGCAATCCACCACGACCGTTACACTCTCATCGCAAAGTGACTCTTCAAGTCTGTCTGGGTCAACGAGTAGCCAGAACCTGCCGTCAGTGGGTCGGTCAGTTTCTTTGCCGGTAAAGACAACTGCTGTGCATGCGATTGGAATTTTCGTGATGTTGAGAGGTCGGGGCTGTTTGTGGGAGCAGATAATCATCTCTCGGTCAATGTCGTATCGCGCTCCGGGAAGCTTCGTGTTTCGTACCGCAGCCATTGTAGCAGCCCACGCGGCATCGAACGGGTTTCCATCGAACGAAATGAAAAATATATCAATGTAGAGCACCCAGTAAGCCACAACGGATCTGTTCTCGTTGCTTGTGTCCTCTTCATCCTCTTCCATGCGATCTTCAAGGTCTTCAGATGGTGGTGTGTGCCATATTCGCAGGTCATCAGGCTTGATGATTCTGGAGCTGTGAAGAAGGGAGTATATCCGTGTGCTGAGAGTCTGGGCAAGAGTGCTTGGTGGACCACCTGGGAGGAACTGAGGAGCGCAACCTGTAGCAAGCTCAATGTTGGGCACCAGGAGGTCGTAGTCTTTCAACTCGGTCTCGGTATTGGAGGCACGATAATTCGGGATGTTGGGTGTTAAGATAGTCTCGCCTCGGACACCACAAATGACGGTAGTGTCGCCGACGCGAACAACAGCACTCCCATGAGCGTGTGACAAGCTCGCTAAGTTGACTGTTGGCTTGCGAGATTCGTTTCGGGCTCGGCCATTGCTTCGAGCTGGGCGGATATCATCAGAGGCGGGATCAAGGCTGGCAAGCAGATACGGATGAGGCGACAGCTTGGCGAAAGTCGTCCGCGTGAGTCCTTTATTAGAGGCCATAGTAGTGAGTTAAACTAAAGCCTCGGTCAGAAGCTACTGTGAGTTTGGATTTCGACCGTGGTCGGTTGTTGATATGAGAAATGGATGATGAAAAGCTGGAAGAGATGTTCGCAGCCTCGTGGGGTCCTCGGTGGGGTTCAGTTGAGCTCCGGCCAGTCAGACAGGCTGCCAGGTGCAAGGCTGACTGACTTCAAGCTCCAACGCAGGGTAAGTTGTCCAAAGAATATTTGTATTGGGATACTTCGCGATATCAACAATTACATTTGACAAACTACTATTTTACTTGGCTCAAATTGAGTATCATCATCAGTGTTGTTCTCTATTGATGTACGTGACGGGCGCCAATTATTGCACTGCATTACCCCACCTTTAATCAATGGAGATGGTTTACTTCCTGGCCATATTGGCACAGAGGTTGATGCAATTGAGGAGACTTGTGGCTATTGAAATTTTGCTCTCCAACGTCACAACTTCTGTATTGAGAATGCTCTTCGTTATTCTTGAGAAGGGACTTGCCGACCTCTTTTCCCGTTACATTACCCACTGTCAAAAGTTCAATCACCAACAACACCGTCAAGATCGACAGTCACAAGAAGCAGAAGTCAACCAACATCACCAACAGCATATTCCGTCTCATCCGACACTTACATCGTGAGGTATCCATGAGGCGTGGCAAAGGCGACAGCAAATTTGACAGGGAGCTTGGATCCTTTGTTGGTCCCATCACATCATGGCATTTATCCCGCCGCGGTCCGCAGAAACTGTGCATGGGAGGCAACATATCACCAACATGCTTAACGGCCATGATGATGTCGTGCGACTCTCTGTTGGTTCAGGCATTTTCGATACATCATCGAATGACTAGAGACTCTTTCAACATCGACGCAAACCGTTCCTGGCCCATCATATTACGCTCGGATGATTCTCGACCATTTTGAGATTCTTAATGCCCGATATGGACAAGGGAATCCTCGAATGAGGTTCGAAGCTTTGAAAGAAAGAAGCGGTGCACGAATCGAAGGACGCATGCGATTAAGTCTCTAGAAGGCTAATCACTTCTAAGAGCGAATCAGAACTCGCCTGTTACCGCCCGTTGAAGAAGCCATCGAAAATCTGCAAGGATCGTCACTGCGTCTGTCGGCCAATCATGTTAGCCTATCGCATCTGATCACAGCGTTACATCTTGAAGACTCCACCCTGGTTGCTTCTCCTCTAGACTACCATTCAGCCCCCAAATCCATCAGCGGCCTCTAAGAGCAATTACCCGTCCTTGGAGGGGGGATAGACCAACGCAGATGGTTCAAGCAAGTGCTTGGATCACGGCTCGAGTGCCAGGAACATCTTGGCCAGATGTGTCGGGAGTTTCCAGGACCCAATCCTGAGCCTTATTCAGACGCTCATCTTTCCCGTGGTTGTGGATGAGCCAACAGCCGTTGAGAGCTTAACATTCGGCAGCTATATTATCACAATGCTAATTTCTCGTCCCGTACAGCAAGCGCTAGGTCTCATTTTATTGTGAAGCTATTATAGCGTTCATCACATTATCACAGCAGTTTTGGGACAGACGCAATGAAGCATTTGTCTAAGAAACAACTTTTCTTTACAAAGTTTCAAGCACAGAAACAGCATGGCATGCCCCAGCCATCGTTGATGATGATCCCCGGCCAACATGCAGACCTAGAGCCTGCATCCCGGTCCCTCAACCGGAAAACATCCACATCCCGCCATCGTGTTTCTCTCATTATGGATTGACCTTTCTCTTAATTCTGCATGTCACCCACCTTCATCACTCCGCCTGCGTCTGTTTCTCTCAACCACGCCAGCTCGCGGCTGTGTGACAGCCGAATGATCCACTCATGGGGAGACGGCATTTCATGAGCTGGCCAATATCAGAGCTCCGTCAGCCGCTGGTCCTTGTGTTGACTCGTTTTCTGCACAGACTCTTCCCGCATGTCAATCTTGAATTACACCTCTTCCTATCCCTGTCTGCCTGCACAGTAGTGACATGCTTGCCGCCGCCGTGTCACAAGAGCCACCCACCAGCTGCGATATGTTGCTGAGCCTTACCTCTGCAGCTCTGCCATTCTCCGCTCGACGGTGAGGATCCGATCGCCTGAGGCCATATATTCGGCCGCATGCCCATTTAGACTCCACTGTAGCTCCCCGTCTTAAGACCCTGCTTCCCAATACCCTAAGTTCAAGGCGTTCGCATCCTTTCGTTTATCATCTGTGTTATTGCCTTTGTACCTCTAATCGGAGAGTCTGGAATTCTTCGATTCGAGCCGATTGACTGTTTCACCTGTGCGCATTTCACCAGATCGCCATCCATTGAGGGTTCGATAGACCAGTCAGCCAAGTTGCCGTCTTATGCCCTTGGTCTCGTCTTACTTGAAACACACGCATAACGATATACGAAATCGCCGTTGATGTCGAATTAAAAAGCCTGTTCCGCGCTCTGTCGCCAAATACCACTAAAATTTACTGAGCTTTAACGCTGGTCGAAATGGCTCCCAACTCATATATGCGCGAGACTATGGAGGAGGCCACAAGGACCTTCTCCGGCCTCATCAAGCGTATTTCCATTCCCCTAACACCGACAAGCCCACCTGGCTTAGTCCAGGCGCATACAATAGACCCATGGGAGAAGTCTGGTAAATACGGTCGAGGATGGTCCTATTTCGCCCTCGCCTTGATGAGCACTGTTCTCATTATGCGTGTCTGGCACTTCTGGCAGGACAAGATTCGACAAGCTATTTACAAACAGGAGGTCGAGGAGCACTACCAAAACCTCTACAATGCTGAGGTAGAAGCCATGTCCGGGATGCGCAGTGCCCAGAGCCAGCATTTCTTCCCGGAAGGTCATGACATGATGGGCGAGAAGAACTTCCGACCGAAAGCACACTTTTCCTCTGTTAATATTATCAACGATACCTTGGCTCTATTTCGATGGATTTTTTATCGTCCTATCCCGGACTTGGTGATCGTAAAACGCCGAATCACCTTCTCCTCACTGGCAGTTCTTACTACTGTCTTCATTACTCTCGCCTTTGTCGCCCTTTATTGCTTCCTGCAACAGCCTCTATACTGGCAGAGCATTCAGTTCGGATCACCTCCCCTGGCGATTCGATCCGGCATGATTGCGATTGCTTTGACACCATGGATCATCGCAACCAGCATGAAGGCAAATATCCTTACTGCTATCATTGGTATTGGCCCCGAGCGGCTTAATGTTTTCCACCGATGGGCAGGCTACCTCTGTCTGTTCCTATCCCTCGTCCACGCCATTCCCTTTTATATTCAGCCTGTATGGGATGACGGTGGAATGAAGGTGTTTCAACGCTTGTTTCCCGGTGGCAGTGGCATCATTTATGGTACTGGCATCGCCTGTCTTGTACCCCTTATCTGGCTATGTGTCGCATCACTGCCCTTTATTAGGAGGACAGCCTATGAGATCTTTGTGGTTCTCCACGTACCCGTGGGAATCGTCTACGTTGGTCTCCTTTTCTGGCACACTAAGAACTTCCTCATGTCGTGGGCCTACCTTTATGCAACAATAGGTATCTGGGCATTCTGTTACTTCATAAGGCTGTTCAAGCTTAACTGGCTCAAGCCTTGGCGTATGTCTTTCATGGTTGGAGACGAGGCCGCTATTACTCTTATGGCAGAGAACGCCATCAAAGTTACAATCCCAACGCAGATGAAATGGAAGCCTGGCCAATACGTTTATCTTCGTATGCCTGGTATCTCCATCTTTGAGAACCATCCTTTCACCATTTCGTCGCTATGCAGCGATGACTTCCCATCAGAGTACGGCGAACAATACCGCGACTGTACTCTGGTATTCAGACCCTATGGTGGATTTACACGCAAGGTGCTTGATACTGCCATTGAGAAAGGACCATTCCATACCTACCGCGCGTTCCTTGATGGCCCCTATGGCGGTATGCGCCGCGATCTAGCTGCCTTCGATACCTGCATCCTGATTGCCGGCGGCAGTGGTATCACCGCACTTGTGTCACAGCTTCTCAACCTCATCAAGAGAATGAGAGATGGCAAGGCTATCACCAAAAAGGTTGTTGTCGTCTGGGCTCTGAAGCGACTTGAAGCTATGGATTGGTTCAGAGAAGAGCTGCGAATTTGTCGCGAGGCCGCCCCCCCCGAGAGCGTCACTTGCAAGTTCTTTGTAACATCGGCTGTGAGAGCGAGACCAGGCATGGAAGGACCAGGACCCTTCAATCAGGTTGGCCCTGGTGGCCCCAATGGACCCCGAGCTTTGAGTCATATGTTCCATGACAAGCTCGATGGTTTTGTTGCGGGCATCGCTTCTAAGAGAAACTCTGCCCTGATCCAATCCGAGGCTCAGGGTGACCCCGAGCGTGAAAGGGAGCTCCGGGCCGAGGACGAGGACCGTATCACAGCCCTCCCTCAGCAGAAGTACCTGCAACCTCACTCAATCCCTCCTCCTCCTCCGGGACCACCTCCTACCAACCAAGATGAGGCTCTGAGGAGACTTGAGGGTCACGGTTATCCTGAGGACAAGAAAATTCCTCTTGGTGACAGCGATGAACCTATTAAAAACGACCCAGAGTTCCATTTCAGACCCATGAAGCAAGATAATCCACCTCAGTTTAACTACGCGCCAAGGTCGCCTCGAAGACTTCCAGAGTCGTTCCCTACGGAAGAAGAAGCATTCCCAGTTCGAGCTCCTGAGCTTGCTCACCTGAGGACAGCTAACCGGAGGCCGGAAGACCGCGTCCAACATCAACTTTTGGTCCCCCATCTAGCTTTGAATTCGGCTTCCCCCAAACCCCAACCGAGTTTCAAAAGAGTTTGATGCGCTTCGCGTTCCCTGTGCCTCATCAGATCGATGGAGGATGGAGCGTTGAGTATGGCCGTCCTGACCTGGGCTATATGCTGAAAGAATGGGCGACAGGAGGTGCTGATGGACGAGGCATCCTTGGTCGACGCACGGCAGTTTTCGTGTGTGGCCCACCCTCTATGAGAGTTGGTGTTGCCAATACGGTTGCCCGACTCCAGGCGGAGATCTGGGGAGATGATGAGCTTGAAGAGATCTTCCTACATACCGAAAACTACGCTTTGTAAGAATGGAGCATTGTGTGGATGTGTTTAGAGGCCTGTAATACTATGGATTGTGTTGGGTTGATGGAGACGGAGCGAAGAGATACCATGAGCGATCTGATTTTTTGATGACCTAGTATATATATACCAACCTACCTTTGGAGGTGCCTTAGCTGTATGAGTAGGCAAGTGAGCCTGAGCTATATAATATCGATACCCTATCTACTATCTACCTACTATCTACTATATAGTACCTATCTATTAATTACAAAGCCAGTGGAGACCCCGTGATCGGAGTTGGCATGGCATGATGACATGACAATATGAGGAAGTGGCCAGAAGGGTTCACGAGATTGCCCCTCCCCCTCATGCAAAGTCATGATGAAACCCACGCTTAATCAAGAGGCACACACATTCAAGGATCGTGATTGGAGAATGGCTTTAACTTAAATCGAGAAGGTGGAATAAGGTATGAGGACCTTGGAGGCTGTCTTGGTAAGGTAGTGATTAAGGTAAGGTAGGTATGACCATGATGGCGTATGGCGTGGAGGCAGGAGGAGACACCTTGATGGTTCCTGACTTATTATGTGAGAAGAACCTGAAAAGAATAGGTAGGAACTGGATATTTGAGTCAAAGAGGTCCTCACAACTAAATATCTTCAACTTTTCAATACTCAAAACATTCTCATTCACAATTACTTATCATTTTTCAACCCTTCAAATACTTACCACAAGCTCTTGGTAGGCGGAGGATAGTGCAACTCCCACAACAAAAACCACTTACACCACCTTACCATTTGCTATCTCAAAATCCCCAACTGAAGGTACAAAATCAGTAAAAATGGAGGCGTGGCCAGTTACAGACCTCGACAAAATCGCCAAGGGGTGGAAAATTGCCATGAAATGCTCCAAGGAGCGTCTTCAACGGGTGCATGACCTCGCAGCTGATGAACTGGATGATGCTATCAATGATGGGCACTTGGTTCTCGAGACCGTGTGCTTGTTTGTACACGCTTGCATTAAACACAATCAGTACAAGTACGCATTCGCTACCTGCCACATACATGGGCATTGAACTAACTGGACTCAGACTTCCTCTTTCGTTTTGGAGAGTCCTCCATGCTGAATACGGTATCATCGTCTATCCTACGGCATTCACAGAAGACATCGATATTCAAGGCCTCAACATTGATGTCACATTTACCGAGGCTTACAACGGACACATCAGTATGTATAAATTCCCGTCTCAGGCCGTCCGCTAGCACTTACACAAGCGATAGTGATGTATGGTGGAGCCCGCGGCATCAAATACCCTCCCCGATGTCCCCTTGAGCTCATACGAGAACCTCCGCCTGTCTACCAGAAGTAAACACCAAAGATAGAGTCGTGATGTTTCTAAAGGCTAAAATATGTTTCTGTGTATTATTGGAATTAGGTTTGGCGATTGTGGGACGCCCAGAGCATGGTAGCGTTGGTGGTTTAGAGGCAAGGCGATCCATCATGCCAGACAGAATAGTAGCGTCTGAATGTTGATGATTTCAATACGATGAATTGTCTAAAGATTGCGTTTATTTCCAATTTGCATAAAATGGCATCAGCTTTCTTCACGCTGTCCGATAGCTCCGTCTCGGTTTGCTCTCCATATCCCCTCCTCACCTTCAAACTCCTCACGTTTCCAAACCTCAACTTTGGATTTACACTCTTCCAATGCCTCTTCACCAGCTCGCCACGCCGCTTGTCGATGAGGAGATGAGACGGCGATTAAGATGCTCTCTTCTGCGATAGGTACAGGTCCGAGGCGATGGATCATGGCTACCCCGCGGAGACCATGCTTATCGCGAACGTCCTTTGCAATAGCCATCATGGATTTGAGAGCTCTGGGGTGATAAGCTGTATATTGTAGCTCCTTCACTGGCTTTCCTGCGAAGTTATCGCGGGTAGTGCCTGGGCTTGGTCAGTTTCACTGTGAATAAAGACTTGCGAGAGATAAGAGTTTATTACCCGCAAATAGCACGATTGCGCCAGCTGAGGGGCTGCGCACCCGGTCCATGATGGCCTAGGGCATTGAGATGATCGTGAGTCAGAGCGACATAGCAGTCCTGGTTCTGATAGTTTCCCAAAGATCCTCTACCCTTTCCTGAGTTGCCATTTTTAGTTAAGCCAAAGTTGGAGAGGAGAGATAAGAAAGAGGTTATATCTTGGAGTTGTTCTGTTCAAGAAGTGGGCTTGGTTTGTATAAGGGCCAGACGTCATGCCATACTGTTTGAGGCCCTCATGGTTGGGGAAGGCTCAATAGAAATTACTAGGTATAGTAGTAATTAGTTTGTTCTATCTGATTTCTGTACTTAATCATTTTCTCCAGCTATGATTGCCTGCCCAAGTTATTCGCTGGTGATGGCGCTCATGTGAGCGCCATCACATCGCGATGACTAAGCCCCACTTCGACATCTTGTTCCTCCCTGCCGCCTTGACTTTTTGACTCTCGTTCATACAATTTTCATAAACTCTTCCTTTCCCCCCCTTTTCACATTAAACCACTTCTAAATCAGGCATCGCCTTGACTTGACAAAGGATACCGCGTTAGCCGAAACTGCTGTGCGCGACGACCACCAAATGCGATCCCCCGATCGCTCGAGGGACGACTAGCAAAGGAAGATGAACATGAGCGACGAATTTCAAGACCGAGATGCCGGCTACCGATCGCGGCAGGGTAAACACATAACCCGAGCCTCAGGCAGAGATGGGAAACTCGAGAAGGACCTTCATGGATGATTTGAGCCTCATAGCTAACTTCCCCACGGGACGGCGAGATCATTCCAGGTCTCCGCCCAAGCAAGCTTTCCGCGACGATCCTCAAGAGAGAAATTCTCGATACCGGGATGACGAAAGGGACCACGACTACGATTACGACAACCGGTCTGGCCGTCACGATGATGGATACTCAAGAAGAGGCGGCGCATCTCGAGAAGCGCGCTACAACTCTCGCGACGAACATGACTACCGAGGCATGTATGATGATGGTTACGTAGACAACAGCAACGATCAAGGGCAACGACGCCATGAGGACGACAAGCGGAGTGGCAGAGGACGGTACCGCGACGGCGATGGTCCGCGATCACAGTCTCCGTCTGTAAGCTATCATAACCGCGGTCGCTCCGGCAGCCCAACGCGAGATGCTGGCAAGCCTAGCGACACCGTCATTCTTGAAGGCCTGCCTTTCAGTATATCGTCGAACGAGGTTGGTACCCTATCGGTCTAAGCAAATTGTTACAAGAACCAAATGCGGGCTTCTGGGCTTATGAATTCGAGCCTCACTGCCCTGGAGGACGGACAAAAGGCTGCCGTTGTCCTATGCATTTGTCCTCAATTAAACGGCACCAGCGGCGCAACATATCCCTTGAAACCAGTCGGTGCCAGTTCTCAAGACTAATTCCCCCGCCTATAGCTGCGCGACAGTATCCTGAGCAACTCAGTTGCCGCCGAGTTCCCCTCGATTGACGTGCGCGTTTCCGCTTCCAAGGGTCAGTAAGATGTGCTTGGTATTTCACGTTCTTGTTGCTGACACGCACGAACAGGAAATCGCAGAGCGTTTGTGCAGTTCCACGAAGTTGACCATGCTGTTGCTTTTATGAGAGAACATTATCCAAAGCTTCTTGTTGAGATGACGCATTCCACTGATGACGTCCCAGAAGGGAGATTCGATGCGTACATCCATTACGCTCGGAATCGAGATGCACGCGACGAAGCTGATGCTCGGGGAGTTCCCAGTGGTGACTGGATCTGTCCTACTGTAGGTTTGCTCCCATAGCTTCAGCTACACAACCACTAACGAGATAGTGCGACTTTTCCAACTATTCTACCCGAACCAAATGCAAGATTTGTGGCGGTCCACAGGCTGGTAAGTTGACCGAACATTTTAGCAACAATGGAAGCTAATGTTGAAGTTCTAGCCCCATCCTGGCAAATGAGCCTCACAGGCATGGCAGATGCTTCGGATGTACCCGCACAAATCCTTGTTGTTTACCCCTTGGCGTCGTTTGTGACTGAAGACATGCTAGCCGAAGACATGAAGCGACTAGAGCTTGTGAAGCCCAACCAAACCAAGGATACGTCTAATGGAGCACCCAAACTGAAGTCCACAGCCCCGACAGGTGACACGACAGGTTACGGCGCTCGCCCTGGTTCCCTTCATCGAGTCTTCCTTATGCGTGACGCGCACACGAACGAGTCCTTCAAATATGGGTTTGCTGAGTTCTGGACGGTGGAAGACGCATCGGCCGCGATGACAAAATTTCACAAATCTCGATCATTTACTGTCGCAGCATGCCCAGTGACAGTATCTAGCACTCATATGGGAGTTTTCTTGCCTGAACAACGCGAGGTTACACCGGAAATCGAGCACCTGTCGTTCACACCCTTGTTCAATCCCAACCTTCGTGTTCGCTACCGAGACTACCATGTGTATCCGAGCCCGCAGGTTGTTAATGAACACCCTCCTGGAGGTGAGGGTGCCTCAAAAACAACCGAGGAAGATGGCAACGATAAGAAGTCAAAGAAGCGCAAAGCAGAGGGAAGTCTCGCTGCTTCTTCTACGAAGAAGTCTGTGCCAAGGATGGCGGGCCAAATGGCCATGTGGCAGCGCAAGAGGGATGAGCTTCGCGTCGAGAAAGATGCTAGACCGGCACGACAGGACAAGGCTGAGTTCAGCGATGTGAATCGAACCCCACTTCGCATCAACCTGTCAGGTTCAGGAGGAGACTCATCGAAACCCCAGAGTGCTATTAAGATCTCACTTTCAGGGACACAGAAACTTGGTCCTCCAGAGCATGCGGCTCCCAGCAAGCAGCGCTCACCAGATGAGGCGGGTACTCCCAGCAGTACGACACAGGCAACCTCAGTCTCTGGGGATGCACCAGTCTCTTATGTCGATCGTGATCGACTGATGTGCCTGATTTCATGCGCAAGTACAAATCCGTGGATGAAGTTAACATTCATGAAAAATCTCGGAACCACAAGAACGCGATGGAAAACGAGGAACAGGTCAAAGCGGCATTGCCTAGATTAGCAGCACGCGACAAGAGACTTCAGAAACAGGCCCAAGAGAACCCCGACTCGGCAGCTGCGACATCACAATACCGCGATCGTGCTAAAGAGAGGCGAGCTGCCTTCAACCAGCCCACTAAGCCAACAACCGCACCACAAGGTAAACCCAAGCCTGGTCCAAAGGCAGAAGAGGCTGCGCCCGCTCCGAAGCCCGTCCAGTCCAAGGGAGCAGGTATGCTGGCCAAGATGGGATGGTCAACCGGTGCAGGTCTTGGAGCCAACGGAGATGGGCGTACCGAGGTCATCGAGACAAATGCTTACCAGGAGGGCGTTGGATTGGGCGCAGAGGGTGGCAATCTTGGCGACGCAGCGCAATTGGCTGAGCGCAAGACAAAGAACAGTTATGCTGAATATGTGAACACGGTGCAGGACAGGGCACGGGAGCGGTACAACAAGATGGGCTGAGATGTTGACATAAAGGTCATGTAATTGTAGGTTGGGATATAGATGTTAAAGGCGTTCAGAATTTGCTGTGGAACCGAGGACGAAACTCGACATGCCAACAACAGCCGCACATCTTCAATTAATGGGTATCATTTTTAAATACAGCACTTCAAGAAACCAGTGTCTTTAATTCTATGTACATGCGCGAACTCACTTCCAGCGTCCGACGCTGGCTTTCAACTTCCATTGCCAGTCTATTCTCATGCTTACAGGAGAGTCAATGCAATACCCGCAGCCACGATGAGTGTCACCATGGAAGCAGGAGACACATGACCGGCAGCATTGTCGTCCTCTTCAGAACTGGAGGTGCCTATAAATGAGTTAGATGACAGCTGATCAACAATGAAACGAATGCAGTAAATTGCTTACCTTCAACACCAGCGACATCCGGGAATTTGGTGTCCTTCTCCTTGAGTTCAACGATGTTTGACTCGTCGGTATTGTGGTTCGCCTCAGCGATGCCCAGCTGTTCATTTGCCAAGTCATAAACAACGTAGGCAGAACGCAGGAATGTGTCTCCAAGAAGCGTGACGCCCCCAGTGAGACCATACTGACTGACAGGGCTGATTCCAAACATACAAACGCTGTCCCAATCATTGAAGTAGGAAGAGACTTGAGGATCGTCAAAGATCTCCTGCTTGTCGGGGAAGGCATTGATGACCATCTCGCTCATGGGAACAGAGATTGTCTTTCCGTCAAACTTGAAGTCGAAGCTAACGCCCTTACCCTTGTCTTTGCCATAGGCGCAGTCTACAAAGGGGATGGCGACATCCTCCACGCTCAGGACGTTGAAGGCCTTGTAGATGGGCTCTACTTGAGCTTCGGGCAAGAGGCAGACGGTGGCACCAGAGTCGAGAATGGCGGTGGTGTCTTTATTGAGACTGTCTACCTTGATCTCCTGGCCCTTTGGTGTCTTGACCTCGAAGCCTTCAAAGGCGACGGTGAAGTGGGTGAGGTTGAGAGTAGAAGGGTCAGGCAACAAGGGCAGAGTTGCAAGCTTGCCGACAAACTTTTTAGTGTCGAGACCGCCGAAGAGGATAGTTCCTTGCTCGGCACTGAGGTCGTTCTACCGGTTTGATTAGTCAGGGGTTAATTGTTGTTTCTTGTTGACTTACCAGCCAGAGACTGAAGGCAGCTCGGTCGATCAGGCCCTGAGACACCATATTCTCGACAATGGTTGGGTATGTCCCGTTGGCGACGACATTTGCAGAGAAGCCCAAGCCCATCAGGCCCGTTGGACGAACAGATTCCGAAGCGAGACCTAGTCTCTGCTGCTTGATGCTTTTTCCATCGATGGTGACAGTATCGTTGAAGTAATCACCACTAATGGAGCGCGTATCAAGATAGGTGATGTCGAATCCATCACGGTCGACCAATTCATAGGTACGACTCTTGTCAGGTTTAACTACAGAAGGTTAGAGTCTTGTTGGCTGAGATGGGAGAATAACTTACATGTTGTCATACAAGGGCCAATAGTCTCTTGCTTGGTTCTACTATTGCAGAGATCGGTCTCATCTGAGTTGAGCCAAGTATCACTGCTACCAGTGTCAAGCTGAAAGCTGATGTTTTGACCTGGGGTACCAACTTGAAACTCAGCGTAATATCCACCCCCTGTGATATTATTCAGAGCAGCGAGACTGAGAGTGTCGCGTTTGTGAAGAGACGATTCATGATGGAATCTTTGCTTTACGATTGGAGCAGAGACAGTGCCAGCAGAAACTCCAACGGCGAGAGACGTCAGAAGCGTAAAGGTTCGCATTGTGCTAAAGTCAATTGGGAGGCTGCTGAATAGAGTTGAGAACTGGCGTGCCGATGAAACTCTAGCACGCGTCGATCTGGAACAGCTCAGAGGAGTAGGTATAACAAGAAAGAATAAACGAAAACAATATAGACTTTATACAATGAAAAATATTAGTAGAGAAAAGAATTGAATTTATGAAACAATGACCAAGGAATAAGCTTAATTCCAAGGTATTTATTTATCGTCGGTAGTTTAAAAAGGAAGAAGAAGAAGACAATTAATTACAATTTCGAGGAGGAGCTGAACTTTTGTCCTTTGATGAGCTGGAGTGCCAAGACTTGCCCAGGCGGTTAAGGGAAGTAGGCAGTGCCTACGCCACTAAAACGCCCGAGTCTGCCTTGTGGAGATCCAATCCAACGACTGGAGCCCTAGGCGGCCCCTGGGGAAGTTCCGGGGTTTGGCAGTTTTAGCGGCCCTTCAAGGATTTGATGCCACGCTACATTGGATGCCATTCAAGTCGGGCGGGAATGTTCCATCCTTTTATGGATTGCTGAACAGTTTTGGAACTTACGAGTCGCTTAAAGCCTGAAGGATCATGTTTCATGAGCCCTTGAAGATGATTAAGAAGATATGATTCGATTCGTCTTCACTGTAATAATAGGATCGAGAGACATTAAATTGATGTCACAGAAAGCAAGAGACAGAGCAATGGCTGAAGAATCATGTTTATCACTGTAGGTTTGAGTTTTGTCGTTTTTGTGCTGTGATGTGTTGTGTTTCTCTTGTTGTTGTTCTGTCTTGTCGGTGGTTTGATTGTGGCCAAGATGAAGCGGCTGATGTGCAAAACAGGCACAGACATGTCTTCCATTATTGGCTCTCTTGTAGCACAATTTCCTGGGGCATTGGTACTTTGCGTGTGACTTTGCGTGTGAGTTCTTGCTAGAGAGAAGTCTAAACTTCTCCCCACAGAGTGTGCATTATATTGGAATGATTCAGATCTTAACCAGTATATTAATTAGTTGCAGTTCATGGTGACAAACGAAGTGACAGAAGCTATGGATGGAAGAACTTACTGGACGAGTCCGTGGTTGTACGCCTTTTTCTTCGTTTCAACCAAGGAGACTTTGCAAAGGTTCAATTGATCCTCTAGTGTCTCGACGGGTTCGTGTTCATAGTCTTCTATCCACACGCAGACAGGCTTCAGTCGGCGCACTTCGGCCTGTAGAGCGCGTAACTCCCAGCTGTCCTCCTTTCTCTTAGCTGTGTTAGGCCCCGTCCTGACCTTGTGGTACGGGATCTTGTCGTAGCTTTTAAAAGCAACGGGGCCTATCTCCTTTGGATCAACTTCTCCGACTCTCTGGTTTCCAGACTTGATGGACCAATACCGGTCCATCAGCCTCGGGTCCCAGAAGTTGTTGTATGTCACAGGGTGGGCTCCGATAGTGTCGACGATTCTCTCGAAGGCCACCTTGCAAGCTGGACACCAGTCAATGACGATTGCGATGACACTGACTGGCTCGCACTTCTTCCGGAGGATGAGCTTCTTGAGAATACCGCTGAAGGACTTGGCCCGCTTGCATATCCATGTCTCCTCGTGCTTGGAGTGGCCACAAGGAGCGGAGAGAAGATAGCGGTCTTGACACATCTTGTTAGTATAATCTGTAGGGAAAGTTGAAAAAGAAGGAAAAGGAATCAAGGCTTGCCTCGAATGGTTGTATGTGTGTTGGTGTGTTGGTGTGTTTGCATAGTAGGTATCAAGATCAAAGATTTTGATTTGGATGTTTGGAACAGTAAGTTGGTGATTGTAATCGAAAGTTGAGAATAATGAGGAAAGAAGAAAAGTCTGGATAGAGCAGAGGTCACATATTTATACCGAAATCTTCGAGGCAATAGCAGTCATAAACCGTATTCGGACTATGCTTGTTCTCCAAGTGACAAGGGACAACGTAAGGGCATCATTGACGCTGTTGCCGAAGGGTATGCACTTGATTGAATGCACAGAGTCACGGGCAGTGCTGGGAGCTATCACAATACTGTAGCCATTGAGTCTGAGGAAATTTCCCATACATGATATGTTGAATAACGCTTTGACCACAGAACAAGTGTACACACACTCTGAACATAGCCAATGAACAGTCCATGCTTGAAGGGCAAAGTAGGTGAACGATGAACAACATATTAACCAACTGTTCAAAGTAGGTGAACGATGAACAACATATTAACCAACTGTTCAGTGCCTGAAAAGTGAATGAGAAAGCCATCAAAAGGGTTCAAGTGTGACGTAGTTGTCAAAGGTAGTAATTATTATGTATGGTATCAGTCAACAAATGAAACGAACAAACACGGCTCATGGCTCAAAGACAGATCACAGCTTCGCACCCTTCTCTCCACCATCTTGCTTGAGTCGAACGACGCCCTGAACATGGGTAGCACAAACGCTCATATCAATCAGATCACAGACAAGACTCACCTCTTGGGAAACCACGTCGCCAGCAACGCCCCATCCTTACCAAATATCTTTCTGTGTAACAACACCCCTGCCATCTCCCCGCCCACGGACTCTCCATCTCCGTAAACATCCACTCATCCGCCTTGACTGCCATTGGCTCGTGGAAGTAGATGCTGTGATCCAGACTCACGAGCATTCCCACCTGTGCCCGCCCCTTCCAGTCCTCCACGCTACTGCCCATGCCCTCAAATTCGCACAGGCTCTTGACCTGCTCTTGGGTCTTCTCATCCAGCGAGGGTACCTCTTCTGGCGAGAATGGGAAGCGCCAGAGTCCGTGGAGGCGGGAGACTGTGCCGATGAAGTAGCTGTCTGACATGTAGGCCAAGGCGTTGAGATGTGCTTGGTGGCCACCTCCAGCTGAGATCTTTTGTCGCGAGCGCATCCACTGTCTGCTCTTGCGGTCCTGTGGCTTGCAGTTTGGGTCCTGGGCGCCCAATACTTCAATTCTGTGGCTCTGAAACGGTCCAGTCCTTGCCCACTCTGGCTCACCATCCCAGTCATCTGCCGGCGGGCTCACATCCTTTGGCAGGCTTGCCGCATGGCTGACCTCCCGTCGCTTCTTCTCAGGAGGTGTCTCACGCACGAAACTGATGGTGGTGGTAAAGATGCACGCGCCCTTTTGCCGCGCTTGGACCGTGCGTGTCGAGTACGAGCGTCCGTCGCGTACACGCTCAACATGGTAGAGAATGGGTATCTCAGAGTTGCCCGCGAGGAGGAAGTAGCAGTGGCATGAGTGGACTAGGAACGTCTCTGGAACTGTCTTTTGCGCGGCAGCAAGACATTGCGCGATGACAGCACCTCCATAGATACCACGAGCACCAGGAGGATGCCATTGAGGTTGCGTGTTTGTAAAGATATCCTGTGAGCAGTCAGGCAACGCTAATTATTTGTATTGATACCATACAATGAGATAGAAGCAGGGATATAGGTGTACTCCACGCGTCAGACTGCATGAGGTAGTATCACATATCATTCATTGATATATCCGTATCCTTGACGTAACTGAGTGATGAGAAAGAGGCACAACTTACAGGGCCCAGAACCTTGATCTCTGTGACGTCCAATACATTCTCAATCAGAGACTTGCTCTCATCGTGCTCTGGCGGTCGTAGTAGAGTCGGTCTAACGTTATCCTCAATGACTGTCATTTTGCTATTCCGCTCCAATTGAATGCGCTGTGCTACTGTTGATGATGCTGGAAAGAAGTTGTGGATACTCAGGAATAGTAAATAGTATAGACACTATCTTTTAAGGAGAAAGATGATGTATTTAGAGGCCGAGCTTTCATGTGCTGCCTCACTACGAGCTCCATACGTAACCTGCCCCTGATGAGTTTAAGGTTGTGATTTTTTTACCGAGGTTCGGAGTCTCTGCCGGCCGTGGGGCCGAATCTACCTCGTTATCGGCCACTCAGAGACCGGCTGAGCACAGTTATTCTCCGTTCCGGGAATTATAACGGTACCTATTTAGCTCAATCAATGCTAATTTCAATAGCGAGATGCGTTTGCAACTTGTACTATAAGCTTCCAGAACTCTACCTACTATATCTAAACAACTTCCCTTCCATCGTAGTAGCTGCGTTTCTCACATCTTAACCCTCTCTCTTTTTGTATAATTAACAACTTTAATGATCAATAAATATATCACCGAATCGTATCCTCATCCACATGGTCTTCATAGATTGGTTCCAACCCCTCCCACGCAACTTGGGGATCACCGTTTGGACCGGCCTTCTCGCGTCGCTCCCAGTACTTGCCAGTGAATTGCCAATACTCCTCCCCTGTGATCTCGCAGCGCGCCTTTCGGAACCACGCTGGCACAAACTCCTCGCCACGCTCTTCTCGGAGACGCCGGCGCGCTCGTTGAGCATTCTCCAGACGATTCTTCTCATCAGCAGCAAAATCGTACTCTCCATCCTCCATAGTCCTCGGCCTACTTCTGTGCGCGTGCTTGCACTGCTTTGCCGACACCTTTGAGATATCTTTTTGATTTCGGACATTCATTGCTCTCTTTCCAAATTGTTTTTCTATCCTCATATTTCAGTTGGTCGCTCGTTGGCCTTCCAGATGAGATACGCACGGTTGGGGTCTGTAAGACCACCGTGGGCCATGTCACCGCCACTCTCCTTAGGTTCATCCACGGCTGCTTCGTAGCCTGGGGTTAGGCGAGCGTACAGCTTGGAGTTCCAGCGACCACCAAGACTGACGCGAACCTTTCCAGTTGCATCAGTAACCTTTCCAGATACTTGATATGCGCTCGATGCCTTCCAGCCACGTGGTTTGAACTCAACGTGAGCCACCTCGCCCGTTGTCCAGTTCTTGATCTCCATGACACCATAGTTGTCGACGGTTGGGTTTCCGGTGATGATACCAATGACAGATGAGGTAACCTTCTTCCATGTGTAAAGCTCCTCCTTTCCTCCAGCGGTGGGCCGAAGCTTGAGGAACCATGTACCCAGCGGGTTGATGTCGAAGGATTTACCATAGAACTTCGACTTCACAGCCGATTCACCCCAATAAGACCACTTGGGTGACTCTGCGTACGCAGCGCCGACTGGAGGGTGATGACTGACTTGCTCGATAAAGAAGCGGTAGTTCTTGTCGGGCCGCACATACTCAAAGGTCTCTCCCAACAGGGGGTTGAAAGGCTTGGCCACACGACCGATAGTTGAAGCGTACTCACTAGCAGCAAAAGCAGCCACGTAGATAAGTCGTTCGATCGAGTCGGCTCTGTCAGCAGCCAGGTCAAGCAAATCGGCATACTCCATATCCTCTCCAGCACGGTAGAGGAGTGAAGTTGGCTCGTTGAAAGAAACAGGCAGAGTCATCTTGGTCATATCCTTGCCAATCATCGACTTCAGAATACCCTACTCCATATTAGTATTGTTCGTATGCCACGTATGTGTAATAAACGTACCCAAAGAGAAATCTTAGGACGGTCATCGGCGTCCATCTTGAGCCTCGTTCGAATGCCATTCTCGTAGCCCTTGAAAGAGGAGCTGATATCTAGACCACCAGAAACGACAATATCCTGAGACTTTGGCTTGACCTCCTCCGCGGGCAGTTCAGATACCTCAACCTGGCCAGCATCCACAGCGTCGAAGAACTCGTCCTCTTCTTCGGATTCACTCTCGGACAAATCCACGATGATTGTGGGTTTCCTTCGGACGCTCTTCATCGTAGGCGATTTAGGCGGCACTGGTGACAGTTTGGTGGCCGCATCTTCGAACTTTCCTTCTTCATCCTCCTTCTCTCTGTCGTCGCTCAATTCCTTCTCGGCAATTGTGTCCTCGATACGGGGCATGGCCTCTTCTACACCGACGGGTATCCCACTTTCGATCACCTCTCTTAGAGCCCTCTTTGTGGCCTTGCGTCTCTTCTCTGCCTCTCCAACGCGAGCCTCCAGAACCTCTTGCTCACGGGCCACTTGCGCCATGCTTTCCTCCCACATACGTCTCATATTAGCCTCGCGGTCAAGGCGGTATTGCCAGTAGGCGTCACGGTCCTTGGAAATGCGCAGTAAGTCGGCCACCAGAGTTGATAAGCTTCGAATGGCGGCATCGTATGTTCCCAGAGCCTGCGTCACGCTGTTGTCAGAGAGAGGTGTGTTCGGGTTCTGGTTTAGCTCGTTGAGAAGGGCTTGGTGAACGTGAGACATTGTTTCGAGCTGGAGCTTAGCTGATTGAGCAGTAATGTTGAGTGCATCCTTAGTAGCTGTGGGTTCTTCATGAATACTCATATCGTCGCCATAATCGTCGTCGTCATCCATATCGTTATGCGTTGGCGCTCCATTCCTGGGTGCCCGTGAGGTGCCTGCATCAGTCTCAACATCAACAAATTCATCTTCCTCAAAGCTACCAGTTGTACCAGGGCTAGCATGGTTTGGTCTTTGGTCAACAGAAGATATCTTGGACAGAGATCTGCTTGGAAGTTGAGAGCTATTCCTGCGTAGATCTGTGACGCTGGTGTTCTCGCTGTGAGAGTCCTGGAGAGAAAGTGTACTTGGGTCAGCTTTAGCCTGCCTCAAGAGCTCCGCGCCTCGAGCTGCCCGCTTCTCTTCCTCCTTAGCCTGGTCCTTGGACCACTGGATCGAGTTATTGAGAGCCCAGAACCATCGCTTGGCCTCAACCTCATGGTTCGCTTTAAGGGTATATTTGACAGAGGATTTGCCATGAATTTCGAATTTCGTCTTTTCATCAGGACTCATATGGAGTTTCGCGATACGCATGTTTATGGCACCACGGCATGCGGAGCCTGCATCGTCTTGGTGCTTGTAGTAGCTGAGAACGCCGTCCTCAAGCACGAACCATCGCAGTTGGTAGCCCTTCCTGTAGTTGGTCCATTTCTTGAGATAGCCCTTCATCTCACGAGCCTCTCGGCCGGCTAGAGGATCACTGGATGCAGAACCTGCCGTACCCTGTGAAGCGGCCTGCCCCAGCACAGCTTTCTCCTGGATTCCACGCTGGGCAGCCACAGCTGCTGGAGATTTTTTGAGGATGGCCTTTGTAGCATCGTCGTTTGTGACGGACTGAGGCAGCTTGCCCTTTCGATCGCGACGGAAGGGGTCGGCACCATGCAGAAGCAGGACCTGGATGAGGTTGGTGTTTTTCTTTCTTGCAGCTTCGTGAAGCAAAGTGCCTCCAGTCTGGACTGTAAATGGTTCGGATGCGAATTCGGGGCTGTTGATGTCGAGAACGGTCTTGACTCGGTGCTCCTCGAGAACACCAGCAAGTGCGCCATAATTGCCCCGCGCAATCAGTTCTTGGACTTGCTTGACCTTGGCCTCGGCGAAAAGCGATCGTGAGAGCTGCAGCAGCTGGAAGATTTCGGGGTTTCGTGCGACGTCGAGTGGCAGTTTGCCTTGGGCGTTGGCAATAGCATCGTTGATGTCCTTTTGCTCGAGGAGAAGCTTCACGACTGTGGTGCGGCCCTGGATTGCAGCCAGGTGAAGCGGGGTGTTGCCATCCTTGTCGCGGGCATTCACATCGATCGATCCCTGTCCCTCAGACAGAACGTATTCAATGACAGGAAATTCGGCACACTGGATCGCTAGGTGAAGGATTGTGGTATCGTCGAGAGCGCTTGTGGCAGAAGCGCCTACTGATGAGATGCTCGCCCGGGGGGCATTCTCAGCTGTCTCGCGAATGGCACGGGAAATGGATGAGGTGTCGCCGCTTCGGAGGGCCTCGACGAACCTGAACTTTCGAACGGACTGCTCGAGGCTTGCAGTGCTTTTCTCGGCAGAGGGCGATGAGGGGAATTGCTGGGACTTTGATTGAGAAGCTGTAGGCGAGAGGCCAGCCGAGGAGATGGACTGCTTGGCCCCGTGGCTTCGCGGGGTCTGCTGGTGCGCCATGGAGTTGATCGGGTTTGAGGATGAGGGAGTTCTCCGAAGCCTCCCGTCTTCGGAACCGGACTCTTCGTCGCGAGTATTGTTGCGCCGCAAAAGAGAGAGAGCGGCGGCGGATTTGGACCGCTTGTGGGTGCTGAAGATAAAAAAAGATAAACAGCGGTCAGTAGGTGGAACGACTTTTGATGCTGGGGGGTTGGTCAAGCAGAACAGCCCAGGGCCAGAGCAGTAGAGGGGAAGCTAAGTTTAAGTACGAAGCGAAGCATGTGTGATGTGGCCCAGTTGCGACTCCATCGCATCTACTGCATCCGGTATGCATATGCAGCGGTAATTGCGAGCCAATCTGACAATGCAGCAACTCTCTTGGTGCTGTAATAGCCCAGTAACAACAGTAATTATCACTATCACTTGGACTCACCCGTCACCGGCGTCAGACATCTTGGCCAACGTCTACCAATAGATCGAGCTCCCCCCCAAAGTTACTGTATGTATATCGAGTCGAGGCGGGGAACAAGAGAAAATAGGGGCCAGACACTGGATTTGCAACAAGGAAGTGCGCTGTAGTAGGTATCGTGTACAGGGGTCGTGCTGGTCAATGCCAAGCAGTTGTGAATGCTGAGCTTTGGTGTTGATGTTGGTGAGGGGAAAAGGGAAAAACTTGGTCGCCAAGCTGCAAGGAAAACAAAAGCGGCCGGATTTAGATGATGCGGTTGATGGGATGAATTCGTCACGACAGAGCTGATCAGCCAAAAATGTTGGGTTGCTACTGTACAAAGGTACAGCCCAGAGGAAGGATACCTTAGCAACAGCGCTGTAACTGGTCATGGAGGGGCCTTTTTGGAGCTTCACGCCAGGTGGAGAAAGCTTCTTGGACAGGCGATAGGGGGGCACTGCCACCATCATGACAACCTTCAGATTCTACCAAAACAACCTGATAAGTTGAACTGAGGTCCCTGTAATCTCCAATGTAACATATGCCATGCATCGCTTAACCTGACACAGCTGAGCATTCGTCACCATTCGGAGATTTCATACCGTTGCTACCTCACCTCACTCGGGCTGTCACTCTGTATGAGGTGCCTCTAATAGAAGCTTCTCCTCATATCCGTCCAATGACGTCTTCCCCCCCGAACCAATCAATCAATCAAGCTTTACCGTGACAACAACCGGGTTCCTTTGTTGGCTCCGAGGAGGCTCGAGCCTTGAGGGTCAATCCGCCCGCGACCAGGAATAATAAACCGCTAACAAGCAAGCTTTTGAGTTCGACGTCGCCAAGGTAACTTCAAATGATTAACACTGCTCAGAAGCCTTGCCATTCAATAATCACAGGCACGTGAAACTGAACAATTCTTGTTGTTTTATCGCTATAGCAGCAAGGCATTATTTATACTTACCTTGCCTTGAACGTGTTTGATGCAGCCATGAGGCACACCCAACGATCCAGCACAGATTGAGATATAGCGGCAGCCGCTGACGTATCATTCTGCATTTAAAAATCCCTATTTCGACACTGAAGCGCTCATCAGATAATTATTATCACCAAAAGGCCAATAGGCTATACTACAGAGCAGATTCGATTGATCAGCAAACAACGTTGAAATATTGTGCTTGTGAACAGTTCATCAGGTACAAAGTATGAGCCATGTGTGACGTTTCAGGTCATGAAATAATCAAGGGCTCCTTGCATCAAATATCATTGAGTTCTAACCGTAGCATATATATGTATTCGTTCTATACACATTAACATAAATAGGATGGCATGAAACTGTAAAGGCTATTGACCTCTACATTAAGAAGGTATAATTAAAGGAATCTTGACCTTGGGGACAAGAGAAGAAAGAGGAGCGATCAAAGAAAGTCTAAGGAGTGAATCTCTCGCTACAGCGCAAGCAACTGAAAGAGCACAATACCGGCCGCTGCGGTCAAGCCAACAACGAGAGAAGAGGCTCCGGCAGTAGCGGGAGTGATCGGGGCCGGAGCATAGGTTGGGGCCGACACCGGTACCGATGTGTAGCCACCGGTCGGTGCGGCAGCGCCGGAGGACTGCTGATGCGTGGGCTTAGCCTGTTCAAAAACTCCGGGCTTAGCGGCTGTCTTGAGCGTAACAGGAGGAACGAAAACACTGGTGTAGACTGTTCCGTTGTAGTGAGCCTCCTTAGTGGCAATCTCGGGCATCTCAGGCACAGGCTTGTAGATCTTGATGGGCTGAGTCTGCTGCGCAGGCACAGTAACTGTGGTCCATGAAGCAATCTCCGTGGTGACGGCGCCGACGACACAGTTGGGAGTACCAGGAGCACAGTGGCTGATGGTGTTGACCTGGCTTCTGTAGAGAGTTTTGATCTCATGGTTGTAAGGGACATCAGTGGGAGCAGGCTTGCTCTTCTCTGTCACAGGGCAGACCGTAGTGTAGACAGGGATGGTCTCAGTGGTAACAGATCCATAGGGGCAGTCAACGACTTCAGGAGGACACTTGGTGACGGTGTGGATACTTGTGGTGTAGACAGTCTTGGTCTCGTACTGAGAGGGCACAGCGTAGTTGGTAGGCTTGGCCTTACCAGTAACGGGGCAGACTGTGGTGTACAGAGGGATGGTCTCGGTGACCACATAACCATCCACCGCAGTGTGGACTCGGGTTGTGCAGACAGTGCTGGTGGTCATGCTGACAGCATAAGCGTTGTCAGGGTACTTGGTGTAAACAGGCGATCCCTTGGTAACAGTTGCAGTGCCAGAGGGGATAAGGGTCGTGGGGTTGCCATACTTCTGAGTATAAGAGGGAGCATCGTAGGTGGTGTTCCAGCCCTTGAAGGTGCTGAAAGTAGTCTCGGCAGTGGCAGACTCAGTTTCCTGGGCAGAATCCGTTGTCTTGGCAGTTCCGGTGATTTTGTTACTCTCGAGAGTGGCATCAGTGGTCGAGGTAGCGGCATCGTCAGTGGTGGCAGAAGAGTCACTAGTAGCTGTGACATCGGCTGTGGCAGATGAAGTACCGGTACTCAAGACACTGCCAGTTGCGGAGGTCTCAGTAGCGTCAGCTGAAGAATCAGTGGCTGTTGCAGATGTTTCAGAAGCGGTAGTGTCAGTGACAGAACCAGAAACATTTGTGGCAGAGCTATCGGTTGTCTCGGTTGCTGAAGAAGCATCAGATGTAACAGAGGTAGCCTGTGTTGATGTGACATCAGTAGCTGCGGAGGTAGCAGAGCTGGCTGTAGAATCCTCAGTGGAAGAAACACCAGAGGCTGTGGTAGTATCAGCAGTTGTCGACCCACTAGTTGTGGCAGTTTCCGTGGAAGAAACGCCAGTTGAAGAAGCATCAGAAGTGGTTGTTACACCAGTTGTAGTAGAGACATCGGCAGTAGTTGTGTCAGCTGCTGTAGTAGATTCGGCAGTAGAAGTAGCCTCAGAGGTAGTTGTCAAGGCAGTGGTGGTTGTAACAGGAACAGGGTCACAACCATACTTCAGGGCATCCATGACATGCTCATTATAGTTCTTGCCGTCAATATTGTTTCCAGCACCACGAGTCAGGTCCCAGAGAGAGATACCAGCAAAGTGAGTCTTGTCCTTGAGAGCACAGACGAGATCCTTCATGGCTTCCGGCTCAAGATAACCTCCGCCTGGAGCAGCAGCCTCGCTAGCAGGAAGACCAACATAGAGCTTGGCGTTCTGACTACATTCACTGTCTTCAACAATGCCCTCCCAGTCATCGTAATTGAATCTATCCCATGAAACGGAGGGGTCGGGGATAGCATCACAGCCAGGGTTGTTGTAGAACTGGATGAAGAGGGCGTCGAACTTGGCCTGGTTGATCATGTCTTTCATGTAGAAGTATTGGTCGCTGGTAGGGCACTGGGGTGCGCCGGTAATTATAACATCGCTGTTCAATCGGCGAAGCTCGTTGATCATAGCGATATAAGGGCCGTTGGCTGATGGTTGTTAGCTGGTGCTCAGGTCTTGAAGATGTAGGTCATCACGTACGGAGGTCATGCTCGATGTCAAAGTCGAAACCATCGACAGCAGGACGGGTTGTACCATCGTCACTGTCGAAAGGACGAGGACCATCCCAGCTTTGATCATAAGGACCGAATGCCTTGTACAGAAAGTCGGCAAAATCAACGCCCTTGTCATCAGTGGTCACCTTGTAGTTGCTTCCAGCTTCGTTGTAGACTCCACCGATGCTCAGAAGAACCTTGACTCCGCGCTCCTGGCAGTATGGAATGCCCTCCTTGATAGTGTGGCATTCACTGAGGAGTGATGAGGCAACTCCGTGTTTGTTACTGAAGACACCAGCCGCACAGTGTCCGGCAAAGTTGGTACCAGGATAGCCTGACTCTGTATGTTCGGGAGCCTGGTTCACAAAAGACAGAGTAACGTACTCTGGGGCGGAGTCACAGTAGGACTTGAGTGAATCGGATCCAAGTTGGCCCTACAGAAGTTGGTCAGTTGGTTATTTCCAAGACTGTAAGTTAAACAAACCCAATATCCATTGAGTCCCAGGGAGAGACCAGAACCACCCGGAAGAGAGATAGAAGACATTGCCACTAGAGGGGTGACTGAAAGGCTGTAAAAGACTGCAAGGTGGCCGAGGCCGTTAAAGAATGTGTGATGATACGATTATCAAAGAAAGGACGCAAACCAAAGTTTGCAATGAGGCCTGGGACCGAGCCGTCTCGAATTTACTGCCAACAGAGCTGATGGGAAAGACAGAGAGGAACATCGGGGAAGAGAGGGAAAGCCATTTATTATGAAGGGAACTACCACTCGGAAATTTCTGCCCTAGACGCATCTCATCACGGCCAAAGCCATCTCAGCTGTTGGTTTCCAGCCATTTGAACCGGTGTTTGCCTATCTAGGACATAGTAAGAAGTCTTCTCGCTAGAGGAGGACCATTTAGACGTAAACCCCTGGGGTTGTCGATGGGGTACGGCGAAATCGGCGGCATCGTGCAAAGTAATCTCCGCCTTGGAACAGCAGAAGAAGAAGCCTCTTCTGTAAACTCTTGCAGTTCAGACACCTGAAGGAGGCTATTGATTTCAGGAACAGGCTAAGCGTTGGTCGAGAGTGGACTTGGGCGGCTGAGGGACTATCGAAAATGGGCGTCTGAGCCGCGTAGCCGATGTGCCAAGGTGAGAATGGGGACGGTGATAAGGTAGATTCAGCCGCTAAGCTGCGTTTATGGTGTCATTATACCACACTATGGTTGATATGGGAAACGGTTCAGAGGGGAATTATGGAAATTGGATCTTGGCAGGCCAATGATTCCCATCTAAGGCTGAGAGATGGAGATGGTTGATGTCTGTTTGGAGACGGCGCCAACATCAAGGTGTCTGGTCACTACGGCGAAGGTGTAAGTCTTAGGGGTAGTATGGGTGGGGATAGGGAATTGACTCGGTTCGATTATCTCCGAGTATGCATGTTTAGAGTGTCGTTGGTCCGATTACGCAGTTGATAATTCGGTCGAGGGGCTTAGCCCAGTGTCCATGGAAGTGAGTTCGCAGGGATAGGCTCTGGTGACAAGAAGGTTTTCACATGTATCACTTTGTCTCTGTCTCTAGGTGAAGAAACTCAAGTCATTACAACTGACTTTTACTGCAAAATATTTCAGTGTGATGAAAGAGACTGAGAGGGGCTGTCACTCGATGTTGGTATCTACCCCTGTTGCACGTGGAGTCGAAGACTAAGCGACAGAGCTAGTGGTTTCTGCATCTAAATCGACCAATAGCGTGTTGTGTTACGCTGTAGGGCTAAACTTTTAGCGCAGCTACCCACCTCGTCACCGCTCCTGATTTCCACTTCGAGCAAACCCCTGATGCGTCCGGAGGTTTTGGCCAGTAGTTTAATCACAGAAGTGACGGCTTGTGCCCTAGAGACTTGGCGGTGGTAGAGCGTGAACCCCTGATGATGAGAAGGGTTCAGGCTTGACATCTACCTACCACGTTGGGAGATTGCCGATCCGGGGCCAGTCCCTGCCTTTGATCGACATTTTTCGCTTTCTTCCGAGTGGCATTGATCTGTTAATGACATCAAATGCTGTCACTATACATCATCAGATTCATGGCCAGATAAAAACCGTTGTTGAAGAGAGTGGCTGGCTTAATGGCTGTGAAAAGGAGTCGAATAATACTCCGAAGCGTCGTCAGCTTAGCCTTGAGTGTGGCTTTCTTTCCTCTTTCTTTTTTATGAGCCTAGAACTCATAGTCTCATCTTTCAACCACACGCTAACCATCTTGTCAGCTAGTCCAATACTTTTCCAATATTCCAGGCTTTTCAGCTTGGCCGGTTTTTAGAAAAAGCACGTTCGTGGTGTTTATTGGTATTGCTTATAATTGATGCAATGCCCCCTGAGAGATGGTTATTTACCAAAGCTCACCAATTGCCAGTATGGTTTTGCTCCCATTCTCATTACACAACTTTCTCACTGGGCCATCTCTCACCAAATCACCGCGTGTTGCTTGGCAGTCGATATAAAATCTCCACCTGCAAAGGCCGTCCCTTGCACCGTCTGGAGGCCTACTTTTACCAATCACCATTCGATACCAGGATTTCTTTCTTTCTGACCTCAGCGTGCTACACATCGTGACTCTCGACTCTCTGCCAGAACGTATCTTCAATTCACCCCATTACTACCTTTTGGCTATGTTCTTTTGATTGTCGAGTCATCTGTTAGTCGGCGATCCTCTTTCGAAATGTCCGAGGATGGTCCATAAATGCTTGGGCCAACAAATGTCACTCTTGGTGCTTTGTTGGACACATGGATTAACCTACCACTCAACAGGGCATAAGACGGATTTGATCCGCTCCCCACTGCTTTATCACGAGGTGGATAAGGATGATTTTAGTAGGTAGTTCGCCAACAGCGAAAATCCTTTCCAAAACTTACAATCCACTTGTTGGAGACTTTGTAAGGACAACTTCAAAATGGAACGGGTTCTTTTTAACATGGTAAGAAATAAATTTTACTGATTCACGCTAAATACATCTAGAGACTTCTATTGGTCGTAATGCTACCATTTTCCTGTCCAAATAGCTTCCCGGGCTCGGGCAGAGTTGTCAGCCTGTGCTTAAGCAGTATCAAGAACGACAACCTCGGCCTCGGCCTCACCAATGCTCTCAACGGCGAGCTTGTCACCGGCATTGACACCATCAATGAAGGCACCATCACCCTCGTGAATCTCGGAATCCTCCCGGCCATCCAGGCGGATCTTGGCCTTTCCTCCCTTGGTCATGGGCACATGCACATAGACCTTTCTCTTCGTTTGCTCAGTAGCGCCTCCACCGACGGTCCACTCAAACTTCTTGCTTGGCTCGATGATACCGGCGGCCATGACAAAGTCGGCGTGGATGGGGATGGTGCCGGGGATGACAGGCTCAGCGTCCTTCTCCTGTTGGACTGTAGCTTCCTCGCCTCCTTTGAGAGGGCTCAGGATCTTGACAAAGTCTTGTCTCTTGGACTCATCGCTGAAGTGACGGGTGTGGTATCGGGGGGTAAGACCACGCTTCCAGGGGATGGCCCAGATCTGAAGAAAGTGGACTGTGTCTGACTTGTGTTCGTTGAATTCCGAGTGGGCAATGCCAGTTCCACCAGTGGTGAACTGGACATCTCCACGATGCATGCGGTAGAACTTGTCAGACTGTCCTCCCTCCTTGCCCTTGGTGAGCATTGAGTCTCGGTGTGTGAGCTCTCCTGAAAGGATGTAGCTAAAGATCTCAAAGTCCCGGTGAGGGTGAGTAGGGAAACCCGAGTTGGCCTTTACTCGGTCCTCATTGAGGACGCGAAGAGAACCAAAGTGACTGAACCTCGGATCATACCAGTCGGCGAAAGAAAAACTATGGTAAGTGTTCAACCAGCCATGATCACTATGACCTCTGCTGCTGGAGCGATGAGGAGTGATCTTTGCGTGACGGAGAGACTTGGACATGTTCTTTGCGGCGTTCATTTGACTCTGAGTAGTTGAGGTAATTGTTGTAGTTTTGTTTGTGAAAATGTTTGTTGTAAGTTGTTGAATGTGAGTGAAGTAGTTGCTTGGATAGATGATGATGAGGATGGAAATTGTAGCGACGAAAATCGCAATCAAGGGACTGACGCGAAACATATATAGACGAAATCACCGAATTCACGAGAATGTGCCTGCATGAAAATAGATTCGATTGATGATGATTGAAAAACGCTGACAAGATATAGCTAAGTATGCTTTGCTGTGTAATTGACTTTGTAATGATTGCTCAGCGATTTGGTTCGCTGCTACGCAATAATGTGGGGTAAATAGAAAGCTTTTGGTGATTATCTCAGGCTTACACAGACACTACTAATCTCACGTGACGTGACGTCTATCGTTTTCGCCAATCGAGGTGAGCTTTGGGCACACGCTACCACCAAGTCACCCTCCAATGACGAAGCTGGCATTTGATGGAAGCTCAATTGGAGGGGGCAGTGGAGTACGATTCGACTAAGTTCTCGAATGAAAACCAATTCAGCCTCGAACTATGAATACGATATGCGAGCTTTTTCTTATTAGACAGAACAAAAGACTGGACGACACTCGACTGAGAGCTGATTGGTCCAAGCCCTTGGTTGCTGATTCTCCCTTTCCATAGCCAACCACCACTTGTTCGTTTTACGAGATACAACATCCATCCCTTCGGCATCATAACAAGCAATCTTTTTTGTAGTTGCCAATTGGCGATCGTTCCAAGAATCTGGATACGGGTTCTTTCAGCTCCCTACCACGTTCGGTAAGGGTATCCGATTTTCTGCTCCATGAGGGGTGCCTCTCCCTTGTTGGCTTGGTCACCATGACGCAGAGTACAAACAAATCTAAGGCCTGTTAGGCAGACTGATTGCCTTCCTTTTTGTTGTTTGCAGTTATATAGGTTGCCCTTAAGGCAATCTATAGAACTGTCTAGTATTCTAGCCTGCCTATATAAGGCCTGGCTTCTTCTCTGTATGTAGATGAATCAAGATGCATCTTACATCTCTTCTAGGCTCAGCCCTTCCAATACCAGCCTCTTAGAGGGCAAGACGGACATGTCAAGGATTGAAAGAATGAATGATCCCAGTCTGTCCATTAATCTTGGCTGTCAATGTTGCATGTGCCTTGCATGAGGAGGCAGGAAATGCGGCTCGTGCCCTTGGAATGGGTTAGGTGGATTGATGATGGTGGAGTATGAGCTTCAGCTGTGTAAGCCAAGAGCTCAGCTTGCTTTAGTGTCATTGAAGCGTTTGACATCAGTGATATTTATGTCCAATCACTTTGAGTTATCCTATTCATGTAGTCAAGGTCTCTAACTATTTCCTTCATCTCAAGCTACCTAGCATAACCAACATTGAGCATTGTTTATGTTACACGCATCTCGAAGCTCTGATTATAGGATCTCACCACCACAACCAAGAAGAGATAGAGTTACACGAGACCAAAATCAGGAACACAATACGCCTGAAACGATTGATCTGATTTTAAGGATAAAGAGGCAGGTAATCTAAATTCTAGTAGAAGCTGGGTTAGATGTCAAGCTGGTTGTTCCAGATAACTTTTGAGGTGGTTGGTCATGTCTCAGACCCCTGTCCATCGTGATAGGCGGCACAAATATCATGTCACCATAGCTGATCGATTTTTTCAGACAATTAAATGTGGATGTTCGATAGTCCAAGTCAATTGAAACACATTGAGAATAGCTCGTGTTCATGACCGTTGACAACATTCATTTGTGGACTTCACATGCAACCCATTTAACTCAATTGAGGATGGACCATCTCACACCGTCATAGCAAGTTCCCGACGGGCCGTGTGAACTATACCTCTATAGGCTTAGTTACACCTTGTGCTGGCCTTGTTCAGTGTGTTGTCCAACGAAAAGCGCTGTGACAACACAGCAGTTCAGCTGCATTATCGCCTGAGGTGAGAACACGGGTGCCAATTCTTGTGTGCCCAACATAATCGTGTCTCTCTCTTGAGTACAAAAGCACAGGTAATTCTCAAATCAAGTCTTTTTCAAACCTTTTCCAAGTCTGTGTATCCGACTTTCTTCCTTTTCTTTTGGTAAGTCTCAACCCTCGATCCCTGTCTCAGACACCCAATCCTTCTTTGGTGGGGCAAAAGAGGCTGGGAATGGCATCGTCTACCTAGGTAGTATTACCAGCCTCTCCAAGGAACCCAACCTCGCGCAAAGAATCCTCATAGTCCAACCATATCTCATTCTTCTCTCTTAGCTTGCAGTATGCACTTGCTGTCCTTCTTCTCGCATCTTGTTTTGTGATATCAATTGGTCAAAACGAGCTTGTGTGTTGTATGTGAGTGTGGAGTGGGAAGAAGTCGGTCTGCATTCCAAGTTTTACACCCTCTCTCAGTCTGTTGCTCTTGATCTCGCCCAGAAAAAGAACCAGAACAAGAATGAACTTCCAAAACTTCAACTTCGACTTTGTGGAAGTACCTCGTACGTGACACTATCACACCCTCTTTTGTTTGTCTGGTCTCATTTCGAAACCAAGACTATACACATACACATACACATACACATACACACATTACATTGCACTACACTACTATACACCTACACTCACTACACTTACATACATACATCTACACCAACACCACCCACACACGTACGCACGCACGCACGCACGCACACTTGGCACTTAACTGGCTTCGTCTGTCGGTGTCGCTGACGGGTCTACCATTACAGGTCAAGGTCCTCCAAAGAGGCAGACTCCTGGTCAACAGTCAATTGACGACGACGATCAATCATCTCAACCAATTCTTCACCCATATTATGATCTTAGACAGCGTGTAGGACGAAACTCTACCAATCCGTCAGCATCACCGCCTGGTGCTCTATTCTTTGCTCCATCACCTCCTTCTCTGCCACCATCAAAGGTCACAGCCTCGACAGCTGAGATCTACGGCCCCGAACGATTATTCGGTTCTGATCTTCCTGGAGGGTTTGCGGCACCTACACCACCAACGCAGACGCATCACACTGCACCGCCTGTCGCTCCTCCAGCTGCTCCAACTGCACCTACAGCTCCTACACCTGGGTCTGTTCGATTCGACGAGGCTCAATTAGCCATGTTCGCCGCCGAGAACGCAGCTCGCATGGCGAGTATCAAGGACGAGTTGACAATAGCCGCTGGCAAGGTCACTCCCGGCGTTGACGATACACCATATATTCAATACGCTCTCGAGGCTCTCACGAGAAATCACGGCGGTCCTTCTGCTGCGCATTTCCCTTCCGGATCTTCGAATGACTATGAGGAGGACTACCCACAACCAAGACGGTACGCCGATGAGGAGATGGCGAGGGGATACCCTCAATTGACACAACCGGAGCCCGCTTACGTTGAAGATCGTTTACCAGAACCGATCGAGACGCAAGCTCCTCGCTACGAGATGCCCGATACCTCCGCGCACCCTGCGTCAAATGCTCGGCATCACAACGAGCCCGTTGCTCATCACAATGCACCAGCCGTTCCTCAGTCACCAACTCCTTCAGATCACTCTGAGCCTGACCAGTTCGCTCAGAGGGAGAAGGCTCGCCCTCGATCCATCCCCATTGACCGAGCGCATCCTCCTCTCGTCTTCAAGCCTGCCATTCTTCGACCAGTCTTTATGTGCATCTTTGCCTTGTTGTGTTTACTCATGATAGCCGCCCTCATCTTCTGCGCTGTCTACTCACAAAAAGATGGTGGTTTCACTCCATATCCTGGAAGTATCTACAGCGGTCAATACTTTTTGTTCAGAATCTTGCCTCAAATATTCGCAGGAATCATCTTAATCTACGCCCAATCTATCGTCACTGCTTCAATGCGAACTATACCATTCACCGCCATGGCTGATGCTGAGCCCCGAGAACGATATCTCGCACTCTTCCGACGATTGCGTCCTCTAACATTTCTCATTCCATCGTTCACAGGACCCTGGCAATTCCAGTTCTTCAGCGTGTGCACATGGCTCGCTAATTTCACGATCCCTCTAATGAGCACAGCCTTCTCATGCATCTTCAAGGACCAGGGTTGGGTATGGGCTGCAGTTCAGGGTATTGCTTGGACACTTGTCGCGCTCTACATCTTGATGCTGGCAGCCACCATCGCTTTGACGATGTTCTGGCGCAATCGGTGGACGGGGCTCTTGTGGGATATTCGATCTGTGGGACATCTTCTCCCCCTGTTAAGTCAAAGCAACACTGCCAGTAGCTACAACAGCCCGGAGGTTATCCAGCGCAGCTCTGTATTGCAGGACCAACTTCGACAGCGTGTTCTTGACCGACTCGGATACTGGCAGATGGATGGCCAGCAAGGTGGCGTGTGGTACGGCATCGGATCTGTTGGTGACGGTGGTCACACTGATTACAGAACCTACGACCTCGTCCTCAAGAAGCCCGAAATCTCGCCTGCGTCTTCTCTCGATGACCTTGAGGCTGAGGTTCGCCACTATAGGTACACGCCTATCGCCTTGCGCACTTCCGTAATTCTGGGCTCAGTCATCTTCATGACCCTCCTTATCCTCGCAATTGTTCTCGTCTCCTTCTTGCCCCAGACTCGACTGGACCAGGGATACTTCCCTCAAGTCCCTGCCCGACCTGGGGCCGGAGCTTTCTCTGCGGCCAACTTCCTCTACGCTTTCATCCCCTCTCTACTGGGCATGATCATGTTCTTGCTCTTCCAAAGCCTCGACGACGCTCTCCGCATCCACCAGCCCTGGGCAGACATGTCCAAGTCTTCTGGTGAGATTGCGTCCAAGTCCATCCTCGCCGATTACGCTGCTTGCTACCCCTTCCAGTGTACATGGAAAGCTCTCCGTAACGGCCACTGGCGTGTTGCTGTGACCTCTTTCATGGCCACAATCTTCATCTTCATCCCCATCCTCGCAGGTGGCCTCTTCATGGCCCTGACCAACTTCCGTGGTCAGGTCAAGATGTTCCCCAACATGCCCGTCTTCGGCGTTCTCCTCGCCTTTCTCTTCCTCTACCTCGGCTGCCTCTCTCTGATGCTGCCCGGCCGTCAGGCCCTCCGCATCCCTCATCCTGCCGACACTCTCGCCGAGATCATTTCTCTCAGCGCAGCTCGGGAGACCGTTTCAGACCCTGCTTTCTTGGCCGTTAGGGACACTGCAGACCTCAAGTCTCGCCTGGGTCTTGATCGCTCTGATCCTCGTGAGCAGTCAATGTGGTACTTTGGCGTTTCCCGGGACGAGCGCTACGAGAGCGTCCGCCCTATGAAACGATTTACCGAAAAAAGAATGAGATCTCATAGATCTACTTGATAATGATGCTCATAAGCACGAATTGATGCTGTAATGTTTAAAGGGGGGGTTAATGAGACGGAATGGCATCTCATGATAAGAACCCAGTCATGATTTGATTGTGTTGCGATACTTGGCTTATTGGACGCGTATGGTTTTGATTGTTTTGGTGTACTCGAAGCGTTTGTTGATTTTTACTCGCATGTTATGGCTGCATTGTGTGGGCGTTTTAGAAAAGGGCAAATACTTGGTTGATGTTCACACGTTCACACATTAAAGGATGGCTTGTTTATGTACGTTGAAGAGAAGGATATCTTGGGACGAATGGAATGGAAGTATTGGAATGTATCATGTTGCTGGGGAGTCTTGAGGAATTTATCACAGTTTGGAGAAAAAGTAATGTCTCAGTTGCTTTTAGACTGCTTCTGTTGCGTGTATGGCTGGGGAACTTTAGAGCGGATGAATACGAAAGAAGAGGAGACCATATCTGGGTCTTCAGACTCCATTATTGTCAATTTTCAGCTGTTATAAGTATCAAGACATGGTCCCAATGCGTATGTGATAATTGTCATGGGCAACGAATGTCTGTGGTTGGGTGAGACATCGCCAACCACATGAAGGTATTTACAACACCAAAGCGAAGCACATGATCGTATGTCTGAGAACAAGTAGTATGTGGACGTCATCGTCAAGCTATTTTCATTCGGCAATAACCGTTGGTAGTTTAATCCTATATAAAAGAATTGCTATCATAAAGAACTCCCCGTAGCCTTTTCCTCTTTTGGTCTTCCCGGACTCAAATCAGGAATGTTCTTTCATGAGAACTCATATCCCGTTAGTTTGAGTGTACCCACACCTTTGTTCGTCAGTCAAAGACCCAGCCGCCTTTTCCTTGCGCCTGCTCTGAATCTGGTATTCAGGCGAATGCATCTGGCTCAAAGAGCCAAACCCAGTATAACAAAGGAAATAATGAATAACGAGTGGTGGTCCACGTGCCACTCGCCCACTCCGAAATTGGGGTTTTTCCGGAACTCCGTGCTGGTTCTCTCGGCATTCATCCGTAAAGAAAGAGAAGAAATAAAGAAAGGTCGTTATAGTCATTTCGCGTCTGGCAACGTCGATGCGTATAGTGGAGTTGTCCACTTGAGTCATAAATGAGTGTGAAGTTGTCATAGGTCGTAGAGACATCGTAGTTGGCATCATCATGTACGTGGAAAGAAGGTGGTCGTGAAAAAAATAAAAAGCAAACTGAAGAAAAAGAAAAGTGATGTGGTCATCAGCCTCGACTGCGTCGTCCTAGCATACGCCCTATGACATCGTTTTGTCTCTTGCGAGGCGATGAAGGTGCAGTTCGCTGGCCTGTCTTTCGTTGGTCACTTCCTGACCGGCGATGAAACCAGAATGAGCGGCTCCCAGACTCAGTATCAGAGTCATCATATTCAAAGACTGAGTGGGGCTCGGCCTCCGGTTTCTCTTCCGTCTCTGGTTGTGGAGTTGGCGGAAGAGGACGCATGCAAGGGAGAGACTTCTTTGAGCGCATCACAGAAGCGGGTGGCTGGGTTTTGGGTGCACAAACATGTCCCGCAGAATGGCGTAAGGCGGTTTCAGAGTGTGAATTGATCTTTGTGGGTGCCGGGGCTCGCATCTCTTGAGATGTCGTGGGACGTCTGTCCTTTGGTGTAGTAGGTCGGGTTGAGTCTTGAGAAATAGCAAAGCGTGCAACAAGTGGTGAGTTCTGAAGGGAGCGGAAGATGAAAACCTCTTCGTGGGGACGAGGAGGACGTTGAGGCTTCTGCCTCACATCTCGAGAGCATTGCCAAGATGGGGTCATTGGTGCATTTCGAGGTGGAAGTGGGAGAGGCTTTGGGAAGGGGGAGTAAGTTGCACTTGACTTTCGGCCTTGATTCTGAATGCTCTTGGGGAGAGGCCATGGGTTGATACGGCGCTGCTCAGGCTGCTTCTGTTGTGGCATCTGCTGGATTTGCTGCTTTTGCTGAATATGTTGTTGGGCTTGTGGGTGAGGAGATGGAATCAAAGCTGGATACTGCTTTCTTGGGTGTGCCTCGAGGTTGTTGCTCTTGCTTGGAAGCCAGAAGCTATCCCAAAGCTCCGTAGCATGAGCGTGATACTGATAGTCGTCGTCCAGAGAAACTTCCGAGTCTGTTCGGTCGTCGATCAGACTGGGTGAAGATCCCTCAGACCCCAATGACGCTCTATCGTCAGAGAAGCGGCTTCGATAGTGCGTTGGGCGTTCCGGCTGTTGAGGATACGAGTAGTTGGTGACAGGGTAATACTTTGAGACGAGCTTGAGGTCAGCCAATCTGCTAGAGGACTCCATGGTGGATCGTGAAATTTGAAGCATGAAATTAACTTGCAACAATATTGATATCGAAATGAATAAACCAGGGATGCAGACGGCATGATATACAAATACATATGAAAGCAGAGAAGCTGTCAAAGGAAGTTGAAACATAGCGTGGGTCCAGTACACCCACTTTGAGCGTTGCATTGCATGTGTCTATGTTGATCAAGCAGACGCCCTTGACCTGGAGGGGCATTCCTGGGTAGAGGGGCTTCTCAGTCTAGCTCTAGCCATGGAGCCATCCCTCTTTTCAGACAACCCCAAGAGCATTCCGAACACTTGCATCTTCCCAAGGGCTTTGACAGGAACATGGGCTTGCTCTAGTTCGGGCTCGGGCCTCGGGGGTTTGTTTGGTATGCAGACGCGCGATTGATCCCTTGCGTCACACTTTTTGGCTGTGATTTTTTCTACACTCTCAGACTTGCAGTATCCGTAAACTATTACAGTTCTGCTGCAGATGCATGATTCTCTTTTCTTTTCTGCATCTGAGGTGCAGTAGCCCGTTGGCGGATGACCATAGTGCATCTTCCGTAAAGAAGCAATGTGAAATAATGATTCGGATAGGAGATTCAAATCCGACGACGCCGGAAAAAGCAGTCAATTGCTGGTAGGTACCAAAATAGACCAATTGACAATAAACGAAGGAAAGCTGGGCGAAGTCTCAAAGCACAGTATGCTTGACTCGTTCATGTAAGCAACAAAGGTCTTCGGAGCAGCGATGGTATGGTGAACTCGCATCTAGACAACTTCAACGAGCTTACTTCCTTGATTCTGAGTTGTTTACTCAGGACCAGAATGATTAGTGCATCCGTTCAACACGCGTTGTGATCATCCCTTAAGCGAGACGGCAGGTTTCCAAGGAATCGGGTCCCTAGTACTAGGTCGAGACACGCGGGAGCTCGTGAGGTTTGGTCCCTGGGGAATGTCAGACGCTGCCCACGATCGGCGAACAAGGCCCATGTTGAGAGCTATGTTTGGCTCACGTCTTTGAACAGCAGTTGAGCCCTTTGTTCGCATTGAACACCGCAGTGTGGCCGAGACTGGTAACTCACACTTGGTATAGTGGTTCTTGTATGGTTTCAAAGGCATCTTGAGAAAAAATGATGGCAGTATCTGTTGGCACGCTCGGTATGAGACGCGTCTGAGCGCTCCGCTTGACTGAAGCATCTCGACAAGCGAGACTCAGGATAAGGCATTCAATATGGAGACCAGCAAGACCTGGACCAGCTGGAGCGGACAGAACGCGAGTCGCGACAGAAGTGACTGACACAGGCACGGCCTGAGCCGAGGGTTCAGTGTCGAGGTCTCGAGGGATCCTCCCTGCTTGGATATCCAGAAGATGGGAGAACTGCGCGGCCTCTGAGTGGAGTCGTGAGACATTTGTCTCCGATAGCTCAGAATAACATCGGCTGCCTGTTATTTGAGCTGAGATTGTGGATCTTTGATCCGTAGCAACGCAGTCTTTTTGTGGAATAGGAAAAATGCTCTATTACATCTGGATTCATTGACCGGCGACTCCGCGCGGTTTAGAGTTGGAGACTGTTCCAGGGGATAGAGGCTGTAATGTTGAAGATAAGCTGAAGATTCAATGGCTAAGAATTCACAAGTGGAAGAGAAAGCTGAGGAAGGGCCATTTGTTAGCGCTTGTAAGGGAAGTCCCCAGTCAACTTCAGCTTGGCTCAAAGGAGGCACGTAAGCGACTGTTAGTTAGTCCAGTCTTATGTAACTATCATGAACTAGACATCTCCCTACCTCAGTATTTGCCAATCAGAGCAACTGCCGATGACAAGAAAAGTGATGTGTAGGAGATAATGCACTGAACAACTTTTTATCCCTGACTTGATGGTCGTATCGGCAGCTGTACCCTGCATTAGCTTGCACATCTCTTGAACTAAGGTACTGCATCGTGGACGCAGGGTCCCCACCATCTCCAGGAACCAAGCCCACGGAGAAAAGAGAGGATAAGATTCACTATTTGCAAACTCAAAGATGAATACCGAAGCAATTTAATTTCAATTAGAGCGTGGAAATCTAGTTAAGCTCAACAATAGGTAGAACCTACAGATATACAACATTCTTTCCTTTCCTGCATCTGCACTTCTATAACCTTGAAATATACTTACCGAGTATATATCTCTAGTTCAAGTTCTTCTCCCTTCACTAACCAAACTCCCTCATCTACACACTACATCTCCCTCAATGTCACCTTGGACCCTTTCTCCCGCATGAAAAACCTTTCGGATCAAAAGATGAGCCTCATCCTTCAAAATGCAGTTGTTGAGTCGAACCCCTTACTCAAGCATCAGAACTAACCTGCATGACACGATAGTGACAGTTTCTGAGCTTTTGTAACCCCCTTCTCTGGACAGTTCGCGCGATGCATGTCTTAAAATGGTCTTGTGTCAGGCCACCAGCCTCGCTGCCGCAAGGGCTTATAGCACCCAAATCGCTCATGCATAGCCTTTTCTCGATCTTAGATCGGCGATCTGACTGTGTTTCTGCCCTTCTTTATCGGTCATGACGTCTAAAATCTGATGTTTCGTCAAGGGCAGGAATGGTGATGGTGTTGAGAAGAGAGTTATCTCGTGGTTTTCATGCACGCCTTGTATGTGTCACATAGTTGCGATCGAGAAAGTGCCAGATCGAGCATTTTGCGATCGTTCACCAGCTGAAATGCAGAGTGCAAAGTGTGCCTGCATCTTGCATCTTAGCTGCAGATGAGATGCATGTTTTTGAGCTATTGGAAAGATCTGCCTAAGCAGAGATTTAGAGAGGGGCACAGCGAGTGGTGATCTCTTCTGGCTGCAGGATCATTCATCCGAACTGTATACGCATCTGAATTGTATACGGTGGCTTCTTACAGTCTTCGCACATCGGATTCGATAATCACGGTCCCGAATGGTCCTTGATGGAGGGTGCTTAAGGCTGAGAGCTCACTGACACATTTCGTATAGCAAGCCAACCAGAGGTTATTCCCATCACATCAGATAAAAGCCTATTTCTTGGGCTCTCTCATAGTCGACTTGTTACTCGACAATGTTCGAGATGAGCCGTCTCTCTGTCTGAGAAGCAACCAAAGAATCTCGATCAACTTTTGAGGCGTCCAGTAAGAGGACCGCGATGGTGAATATGTTGTAGAAGCAAGACTCATATCTCAGGAACTGGTTTTTGAAGGTAGGGATGCAATTCTGAAGCAATGTTCCTGGTTGCAACCATCATAGGATTCTTCTCGATCGCTCGATCTCTCAAGACACTCTTAGCTCTGCGAGATTTTAAACTTGTTATAAAGAAACCGGTGAGCTCATTAAACTTGTGGCTCTTTTCCATATCTCGCAGAACGAAATTGTCTCCTTGATCGAGATGAAGATTAATGAGATTCATGATGCCCTTCTCTCATGATTCTCACACTGGAGGATACTCGTAAACTATAGTCTAGGGTATCAGTCCACACCGTCTCGCGTTTCATTCCAACACAGTATCCGATAACCAACCGATAATGTCACAAAACATCCGAAGGCGCACTCTTGGCGAGACATGGCTACCGAATTGACTAAGCCGCCTACCTTACCTTTTCATCGACCAATTCGATAATCGAAGTACGCAGACAATGCTGCACCTTTTGCCCAACAGTTACCCTACAGAAGAGCAGTTTCGGCTCAGCGAATATGATCATTCATGTTTCACTCGCCGGCTGTCTCATACGCTCGAGAAACCCGAACGCCAACTGAAGGGAGGGAGGAGGAAGTGCTTACTCGGTGCGCCTCTGACCAACAGCTCGATTCACCTGTCATTTTGTGGACGTTTGGGCGACACTTCTGAAGTTACACGAATATGCAACATGCAGGAGAAAAAAAAGCCCAATAACCCCCAACAACCTGCGAGATACCTACAAGTACTTTGTTGGGTGAGGCATCATGTAGAAGGGACAATAGCTCCGTAAGTGTCTGATATGGACTCGAATATGATCCAAACCGCGACATTTCGATGCTTTTTTTCTCAATTACAGATGCCAACCATAAAACTCAGGGCCTCCAACTGCTCCGCTTCAGCTTCAGCTCGAGACCGAACTAGGGAAACGAGGAACAAGACTCTGATTGGAGACTGAATACCCCGTAAAACGGGGCGTGCCGTGGCTCCCGCTCCTCCAGACCAGATCTGGAATAGACTGCCTCATGAGCGTGATGGTATGAGATTGCGCTGTTGTCGAGGAATCAATTCATGCCTCACCGACCTTCAGATCATATGTTTACACACTCAACGTTGGGGCTTTCAGCACTAAAGCCTAAAGTCGGGAGAAGGGCTCGAAACAGATTAACTTACGGCATGCAGCTGTAGGAAACGTGGCAGTCAACCGTTGTTCCGCCTAACTTACCCTAACCTAACGCCATGACGCAGCGTTACACTCGGCCCCGTTTTCCACTTCCCATTTCGCCCAAGCAAACCAGCTGCTCGGTGCGGAAAACTTGGGCCAAAACCAGGGGGGGCTGGGGCGGGATCAAGATCCGGCTCCCGCTAACGGACGACAATTCTCACTTACAGTAACAAGATGAGCCCTAAAGTTCCAGCTAGCTCGAGGTCCAATGGCCAATGGTGCAGCCCGCCTCGTCCTGTCAGTTTTGTGCCCAAGGCTCCCTGGTATTGAGGTCTCGTACGCTGCAGCTCTGCTTCCACCTCGAACCCTGTATGTCAGGGGCAGTCAATATGATTAAGCAGGTCAGTCAAACGGACGATGGCCTATGCGCTTCCTCCTACGCTGGAGTCGGTCGGTAGCCCGAAGCTCTTAGATAATACTAGGTACTAGAGACGTGCGGCCATACAGAGGTTGGGCGAACTTAATAAAGGCAATACTTTGAGAAAGTGACAAGTTAGATGGTCAGATTAACCCTGGTCCGACTAAGCTTATCGGGTTTCGACAGAGATGGTTAAAGCCTCACTGCCTAATGCAACAAGATGTGGTAACAATGCCAGGACTCGGCGAGATGAGATGAGGCGATATGAAAAGTCAACGGGATGGGTGAGTAGACGGGTCAAACGCCAGTCACCGAAACAATGCCTGAGAAACGGAAAAATATGATTATCAAGTGATTGACTGATATCCAAACCTCCAGCTCTTTGTCATTGTCCTACTCGTTAGGCCTTTATCGGATGGATTTACCCTAGAATCATTGATGGTCGACGCAGTGCCCGGCCTTATTCGAGAGTGGAGAGTCTAATGCATACGTACCGTACCTTACAAAGGCAAAGACATGAATCAAAGAAAGATAAAGACACTCGGCTCGAGTTGCTTGTCCAATGGCGATTTGAAGAGGGATGTTTTAAATAATAACGTATCTGTAGTATCTGTAGCCGTCTGGATGAACTCTCGCCGGCCAATGCTAGTACAATATGATGATCCTCGATCCCGGTTAAGCCTTAAGAAGAGTGGCATTATTAGTTGCATTAGCAAAGCTTTTATCGCTCTTCGTTCGCCAAACCAAGGAAACCTGGCGCAACTAATTCTATTGAGTCATCAATCGCGGCGGGCAGTGCCATTGCCATTGCCAGTGCCAGTTGGTTTGAGGGAGGAGACCTTGGCGCAGTTTTGACAGCGCAACTTCCTTACCTACGTCAGTGCGCGCACCTTTCTTCTTCCCCTTCCATCTTGCACTTTACCCTCACCTCTTCTTCCTATCATCACCCCTAAAGAATAATTCTTCGCACATGATGGTGATATCTCAGCTCATGGGTGGATAACAAACTCCTCGGAAAGACGCCATTGGCCCGTAAAGAGGAGTATGTTGCTCTTGTGCTCCCCTTGCTTCGTCCTTCCCAGCCGCTCGATTTCCTTAGCTGCATTTGCAGCACTGCTTGTACGGGCTCCGAGCTGCGCATGACGGCTTCGCGACAACGTTCAAGCCATTGCGCGACAATTACTAATTTTCGAGCCGCAAACAGATTCGCTGGACGAAAAAAGCCCTTTCAAACGGTCTCAATAAGAACATTCGACCAAACGAAGCGACCAGCTAATTAGCTGCTCGGCCACGCGCGCGCAAACCTCCAAACAACCTCTTTTTGTTCCTTGCGTTGGTATCGTCGAACAAATGCGATTACGCGCAAACTCGCGTTGTTTCTATAAATTCCACCGCATAAAGTAATTGGCTACCTCAGTCAAATACTGTCCATTTTCGCGCTGATTATTTTACGTATCGCGTGCGCGTGCGTTTTGTGCGAAGTGCTTGCAGTTGGAGATTCTCTCTTTCTAGTGGCCCGTTTCTCAAGGACCTCTCAGCTTGTCTGGACCTTGGTCTGGCGGGCGGTCACTGCAGCTCCTAGCACCAACCCCCCCAATTTTCCAGCTTCGGGCCTGGCTTGGGTTTCCTGCCACCAGCTTTTTTTTGACATCACCAGCCGGTGCCCATCCTCTTGGGCTCACATACACTCACCCAATTTGACCCTCCTCACCTTTACTTCGCTCGCCTCAACATTCCAGTTGGGCAATTACACTTCTCGGTTCTGTCTCGAGTAGACTTAGTCCGGACTGAGACCTGGTCGTCCTTCCCGAGACCATTACTGTCATTCAGTCTGAAGAGGCCTCTCTATTCTGATCTGCTCACCCGTTTCGCAATTCGAAAAGAACCCGACTTTTGTACAACGCATCAAGAGCTCCCCCACTCCACCCTCCCGAAACATCCACCGTAACGCAACACACCACCGGCGCCCGCTGGTGAACCTTCAACTTGTCGAACTTTCGTAACCCAGTTCCTCGCCCTTTCAGCGCCGCAGACGTGACCAGAATACGACCATCATCTGCTTCTTACGACCGTCACGACCCTAACGCGCCCACGACCCCTACCCAGCACCCGCAACGCCAGCATTCAAGGACTCCAAGTCTTGGCTCACGACCGCTGTTTAATCAGACGTCGGATCCCATTGAGCGGCTCTCCACGCCCCGAAGTCTTCGTCGAACCCCAAGATTTGACGCACCTCCGACTCCAGCACCTGAGCCTCGCAAAGTCCATATCGCAGCTGCCTCCCTCGGTTTTGAACCCAAGGCGACCCTCGCACCCGTTGACAACCTACCGGAGAATCATCCCACTGTATTGGGACTCATCCCCGTTCGTTCAGCGCCGCATCAAACTCACCGCCCCCGCCGACGGCTCTCACAGGACCTGACTGAAGATCCTGACGAGGTGTCTTCGGAGCATCCCCAATCCCCTCCGAGACAGACTCCTTCCGTACCTGCAAACTATCCAGAACCACACCCCGTGGTTAAGATCTCCAAGCATACCCACAGCGCCATCCTCTTTGCACTCGAGGAGGCGCTGCGCAACCCCAATCCTTTCACTCCAGATCTCGAAGAGGAATCCGCAAGCATGGCCGATCTTATGGCTTCTGGAGGCATGCCTCCAGTATCCAATGGCAAGCCAGCTGCCTCTCCATTCCGCCCTGGCGCAACTCCTGGTCAAACGGGCTCACCCTCTGGTATCAGAGGCCCAAGGATGATCATGCAGGAGCGCGCAGCTCGGGAAGCGCGACAACGCGCCGAGGCAGAGGCGCAACAGCGCGAGAGAGCTGAGCAGGAGGCGCGCATTTTGGAGCAGGCTCGGAGAGCAGAGGAACAGCGTAGATCTGCTGGCGTTGCTGCTGGGCAGGTTCCTGACGCAGAAGCGCGTCAACCCATGAACCCTCAGCGTCAGGTGCAAGCCGCCCCTGATAACACATCAGCCCGCCCCCGGGCAAATACTACATCACAAGTACCAGCTAGCCGGCCCGGGCGATCTGGCACTACCAATCAACCACCTCCCCAAACTTTCACGGGCCCAACTCCCGGAAACCAACCCAATTTTGCTGCACAGGGTACTGAGAGCGGAAACCAGGGAGGGGCCAGTGGCTCAAAGACTCGAAATTCTTTTCCTCATGCGTTTGAGCGATGGGAGACGCTATCTGCGCACTGGGAAGGACTCACCAGCTACTGGATCCGCAAGCTTGAACAAAACAAGGATGAGTTGAATCGGGATCCTTTGAATCAACAGCTCGCGCGCCAGGTGACAGATCTATCTGCGGCCGGAGCCAATCTATTTCATGCCGTTGTTGAGCTTCAACGTCTTCGCGCAAGTTCGGAGCGAAAGTTCCAGCGATGGTTCTTCGAAACTCGAACTGAATTGGAGCGCGCGCAAGAAGTCAATGCCATGTTGGAGGCTGCCCTGGACCAAGAACGTCGAGGCCGAGCAGATGCTATCCGAGAAGCTGTCGAGAATGAGCAAGGAACTTCTAAAGCTCAGAAACAGCTCGCTGAGATGCGCAAGGAGCTGTCCATCTCTAAAGAGGAGGCGCGTCGTGCATGGGAGGAATTGGGACGACGTGAGCAGGAGGAACGTGACAGAACGCTGTCGCTACAGTCAGGACAGCCTACTATTGTTGGAGGCGTGCAAGTGGTTCCAATGACACATGGCGGTCCAAGCAGACATCAAAGCAGCCGAGCTCAAGGGGCTTATCAGACTGAGTATGGAGCTGGCTACCCGCCTGAGACGACTTCCTCTCCCCAGACTCAGCCTCCAACAACAAATGCTGGCGAATATCGTCAACAGGGTGGTGGCCTTCAAGCACCAGTATCAGAGGGTGGTTACAGCGAAGGTGAGTACGTGATTGATGCAAATGGCAACTTCCTGTTGGATGCCCAAGGAAATAAGATTCCTTTCGCTGGACCACCCTCTACATATTCCGGTTCTGATGCTGAAGCAGAAGAGTATGCAACGCCCGCTACCACCAACCCACCAAGCGGTAAACAAGATTCTCCTTCCACCTCTACTGGAGGAGGAGGCAGTGGAGGGAGCGGAGGCCAATGGACTGGCGCATACTCAGACCCCCAAGACTATTCCGGCCAAGGCTATGGGACTCCTGGCTGGGAGACAGTCCCTCGCCATCACCATCCTACCCGGCTGAGTGATGTCATGGAAGAGGAGGATGAACGCAGCCGAGCCAGTACGAGCCGTGTATAGGACTCTGCGAGTTCATGCTGATGCGCATGGCCGGCGTGTATACGACTCTCTTTTCAAACAGTAATTTAATTGCAACCAAACGACACGTTCATTTGAAGCCGGGACGGGTACAAAACAACTATGCTCCGGCAGAGCAAAGGAGAGCCCTAATTTTTCAGATCAGTTGTCAGTTACAGTTCTATGTTGGAGCGTCGTCGCATTATTACAGCCATTCCCGCTTTACAGCACTGGAAATTCGGTCCCAGGACGTGTTCTGACATCAGTACATTCGACCGAAACGAGTTTCCAAGGCCAAGTCTGCATTTAGAGAAGGTCTTCATTATGTCATAATAATCCACACCATGCCTGGGACCCTGTTCGAATTGACCGCTTTTTGTTCAACCGTATCTATACATCAGTTATACACATCGAAGCAGACTCGGGATCACACAGCAAAACAGTTGCCTCGTGTGTTCTTACCTATCTCTTTTATTATGAACTTATCATGAAAAGTTTCGGACGATTGAATCAATAGCGACGAAGAGTTGTTGCGGATATGGTCTTTCCATCACGAAAAGCTTCACTTCTGACCTGATCAGTCCGGGGACAGCTTTTGCTACTAGGGGACGTTTGGAGTTGATATCTATTGCATGTATGGTTTCCTTGCTAAAATAAGAACGAGATGATGAGATGTGGAGTTGAGGGTCTTGGAGTACGGAGTGCGTATGGAAATTGGAGTTATTGCTGTTGTTTTTCTCACTCGCATGGATGACAGGAGATCCTGGCCAACTAATAATTGCTAGATGGGATCGGTGTTGCAGGGCCACATTCATAAGGACTAGACTACAGGGTCAACGTAAAATTTCTACGTTTTACGATGTAAACATTTGACCAATTTCAAGGAACATGTTGTATGTTTGGGATTGATATTGCAGGTGACTAGACCAACTGCAACTGCGCTCGAAGGCATGTGTGAATAGAAAATGCAAATACTCCAGCGGCAATGCGTTGCCGTCGATACTATTCATTCGAGCCTTAAAACGTATGTATATGTGTGTGGACATTGGTATGCGAAGGGTTGTTTGAAACCCAGGAGCCTTGCCATGGACACGAATCAAGAAACCCAGAAGAAACTCTACACAAGAAAACGCCATTCGTTCGCCTCTCTTACTCGTCACAACTCCGAAAGCTACATAGAGAGATATTTCGTATTCATACAGCTGCGTCACCCCTTGTCTCAGCACCGTCCTGCTGAGATGTGGTGCCCCAAGGAAAGCCATCGCTGGTGCTAGCTTGTGATGGCTGGCGGCTTCTGCTCCTGAACCAACTCAATGAGAGGATGTTACCAAGAGCGCCTGAGTCTGTGGAGCTCCTGTTTCTCTGGTATCGACGGGCCTTGAGACCTGGAAATCCTGTGCTCTTCCGCCTTCGTCGTGTAAGTCGTCGAGGTGTAGATTCGGTGCTTGGCCCAGATTCATCCCCAACAGGGCCACTGGTGGTAGATCTCTTGGTTGGGAGCAGAGGTGAGGACTCTGTATGGCGCGGCAGTGTACTAGACCGTCTCCTATTGCCTGGAGTACTGGGCTCATCTCGATCCTCCAACTCATCCCAAATCTCAGCTCGCTCAGCCCACCGAGGGGTCCTCTTGCGAGAGGGGACCAGTGGTGTTTCGTCAATCGCGGGCGGGAATGTTTGATATGTATGTGGAATTGAGTCTTCGTCTGCAACGGCATTATCTGAGCCAAGTAGCGACTCTTCCTCCTCGGTGTCCTCCACCAGTCCAAGACCAGGAGCAAGGGACGACTGTCCAACGCCGGGTGTATGCTGCTCGTCGCTTAATCGCCATGAGAGTGCCAGGACACCCGAAAGCAGAATGACAGTTCCTAAAGCGATGAGACATGCTCTTAGAGGCGATATTAGGCTTGTCTGGTTGAAATATATCAAGCCGTCAAGAATGGCAATGATGTTGTAGACGCAGAAAACCAAAGGGTAAAGAACCGAGGTTGAAACAAGTTTGAGACCTCGGTGTAAGTAGTAGAGCTGGCAGAGAGCCAGCGTGACGAGAGCTAGGACAATCGCCCAAGATTGCCAATGTACGAACTGGTTACGTCCAGCAACGGTCTTGATGACCAGCTCCACCGAGGACTTGGCAAATAACAGCGCATGAGCAGAGAGATCTCCACTGATGACGCCGTAAGTAATGCCTCGAGCCAGCCGAAACCGGGCATCGTGTGATAGGCTCGACATGCTGTTGATTAGATCAACGGCCAGTGCCAGAGTGAGGACAAAGAGCGCCTGGAGTATCATCCAGACAATGTATGGCCTTCTCGCCATGAGTTCCAATAGCTCCTTCAAATCATGCGCCGGTGAAGGAATGGCTCCGAATATAGCGATCAATACAGCACCGGTTGTGACGAGAATCGTGCCGGACAAAGACCATCTTGTGAAAGGTTCGCTGAGGATCAATGATGCGCATATCGAGTTGAATACGAGGCCAGCAGCCTGCAAAGTCGAAAGAACGGGGAGCGGAAGTGTCGAGATCTGAATACTGCTTCCCAGCAAGTTTGCTACAATAAACATGCCCATGCCAATCTGCCACCTCCTCCTTCGGTAGGGTGGCCGTCGGACATCATGAGGTCCCTTTTCGTCCTCGAGTATATGCGACTTTCGCTGCAAGGTCAGACCTAGGCTCTGAACACTGGTCGATAGCAGTCCAACAATAATTCCAAGCTACAGTCGCCAACATTAGCACTTTTATCCATTCACACAGCGCTGTACGCGACGTACAGCTATGCTCCCTCCAGAAGAGATGCCGCCAAGCAACCCCATTGCGCCTGTGCCAGGTCCGAGGTCATCTGGCAAGGGAGAGTTGAGGCGAATTGTTGAGACGTCGCATAGGCAGTGTATTTGGTACAGGAATCGCTTCGTGTTACTGGACTAGTAAAGGGTGTGTTCGTTTCGATAGATTCAAGGGGAATGACTGGTTGAAGCGCTAGTCGTAGGTAACGCGGGAGGCTATTGAGCTGCCGCCGATCGGAGAGGTATACCAGCCGGTGCTTTATTCGAGAGAGGACCAAAGGATATAGAGAATGAATATGAATACCCAATTTGATGCGATAAATTCATGTCTTGAATTGAAACTAATCAATAGAAAGTCGGAGGCGGACAAGCTTGAGTCGTGCGTGGGACACCTGACGTGAGTAGAGTACAGTAGAGCAGAGAGGCATGCAGCTCTAACACGGGACTAGTTAGCCACTGTGGCGGTGAAGTTACATAATGCACATGTAAACCATGCAAAATAACCTCGAGCTGATTTCAATTATTCACTCTCAAATCCGTACGCGTTTAAAATAAGGCCCTTCCCACAAAATACACCTCATCTTTCCGCGGACTACATGTATCTTGCGATGAGGTGTGAGAACGAGACTCTTTGTTGAATGGCTGTGCTACCTACCTTACGTAGTGTACTCTAAACAGTGGGGAACAACTGTGGCTTGACTACCTAACCCCCCAGCTCCAGTCAGTTCCCTGCTGGAGCACAGTAAGATACAGCTAAGGAGCTGGTAGGCTGGGTCTTGGAACGGCTGGCGTCACATACACAGCTACCAACTCCATCATAGTCCATCGCCGACCTTGACCTTTACTAACGAGAGGCCATCGCCAGCCTTTTACCACTTCAACCTTGACCCTATACAGGGCTTTCCTTATCATCCTCTCACCTTTCGAATCTACCAAATCCATATAAATCTGCCCATCATGTCGCAACACGCCTTGTCCGACCAGCAGGTACGCATGCCCAAACGACGCAATCCCTCGTCCATCTCACCAGTCCTCTAATTCTAACGCGCGGTTCTCCCCACAAATAGGTCAACAATGAGCTCAGCAAGATGACGGCGTTCATCAAGCAAGAAGCCATGGAGAAGGCCCGCGAGATCGAGATCAAGGCCAATGAGGAGTTCGAGATCGAGAAGTCCAAGCTCGTCCGCCAGGAGACAGACGCCATCGATAGCCAGTACGAGAAGAAGTTCAAGCAGGCCACCATGTCCCAGCAGATCGCCCGCTCAACCGTTGCCAACAAGACGCGACTCAAGGTCCTCGGCGCCCGCCAGGAGCTGCTCGACAACATATTCGAGGAGGCCCAGAAGAAGCTCGCTGAGGGTGCCAAGGATAAGGGCAAGTACCAAAAGGCCCTCAAGGGTCTCCTGCTCGAGGGTTTCTACGCTCTGAACGAGCCTGAGCTCCAGGTCCGCGCGCGCAAGAAGGATTACGATGTTGTCAAGAAGGCCATCGAGGAGGCTGCCAAGGAGTTCAAGAAGGAGCTTGGAAAAGATATTACGGCAAAGATTCAAGAGGACGATCCTCTCCCCGAGGGAATGTACGTGCAAGCCTTTCCCAGAAGATCCCTGAAGGGGGCAGCTAACAGAGTATTAGTGCTGGCGGTGTGGTTGTTATCAGTGGAAATGGAAAGATTGACATCGATAACACTTTTGAGGCGAGATTGCGACTCTTGGAAGAGTCTGCTGCTCCTGCAGTACGAGAGGCTCTATTCGGCAAGAATCCTAACCGCAAGTTCTTCGACTAAACCCCCTTTGGCCACCATAAATATCTCTATATGGGAGCCTCTACATACCGTTTCCATGAGTGCACGACTGGGGAGGCTCTTCAACCATTCGCGACCCGCATTGTTCATCAGTCTGCGCTTGTAGTTTAGATGCTGTGTATTGTGTTTGATTCTTTTGTCTGATTTGGGACTTGGCCCGCGGTAGAATTGATTACACGTTCAAATACTCGCGGCATACAACAGTACCTAGTGAATCGCCGTACACCTTCATCTTTTCCGCCTAGCCCTGTAGCTCTCAAGTTTACTTCACCTTGACCACGATCGTATCGGCGTCTACTTCTTCGTGGAAGACTTCCTCTGATTTTGTGGGAGATGGTTCAGCCACTTGATCCGGCGCACTCTGTGGTGCTTTCTTGAGGAAGTTCTTCATGTAATTCTGCTGCTTCGGAAGGAAGGGATCCACTTTCTGACCTGGCAGGTCAAATATGCTCTTCTTCGCCTTTCGGCGTGTACGGACGGAGTGTGCAAGTCGCTGCTGGACCCATTCTATGACGCTTTTGGCTTCTGTACGAGCGAGTTTCATACCCGCATCGTTGATCTTTCGCCAAATTTCCCTCAGTCTGACTGCAAGCTCGTCGACATCGCTATTGAACTGTTTTTCCTTCTCCGGATCATCAGATGGTGCAAATGAGCCGTCATCCACGACGATGTTGATAAGGATAATGTTGGCTTGGAGTAGGGCGAAATCTGTCTTGGGCCCGACGAAGAAGTCCTCGTGATCCAAGAGTGCTATGACGCTACGAATAGTAACCACATCATCGGGATGGTAGCGACCCAAGCTTGGGTCATTGAACAAAAACACTACAGCCAGTCGCCGTCTAAGCTCGTGAGATCTGGCTTTGCTGATAGGCAGGCACGCAAGAGCATTGGTCCTCACACATTGTTCTTTGACTAATGTGTGCAGCTGTGTACAGGTTTCAGAGCACTGCATACATGTCAGTCAGAATCTCGCGTACCACCCTTAAGTGTAACTCACAAATGTGTCCCAGCCAGGCTGAGGAATAGCTTCAAGAAAGGCATGGATGGAAGTTTCGTAAGTGACCAATAAATTAATCTCATACATCAAGAACTTGTCCATTGACATACGTAGGAGCGTCCGAGAAGCATAGACAACCGACTCCTGGGACATGTAGGGCGAGATGGCCGTGAGGAGCGATAAGAAGGAGCTGAGAGATGACCAGTCGCATCCTTCATAAGGCTCGGCGCTTGGTTTCAGGAGATTCAACTGAGAGTCTTGTTGTTCAAGCTCAGAAGAAGCACCGAATCGATGAAACAACTCCTCCAAACGACGCGGCGTGACAATGCGCGCAACTGCTTCTGGACACGAGCTGAGCAAGTTGCAGTATTCTCGTCTGACAAGGATTGACTTTTGGGAGCAAACCTCATTCAGTATCCATTCGAAAAGCTCATCCGGGAGTCCTCCCTGCATTTGCAAGAAGGTAAGTGGTAGTCCCGAGGCGAGATGTTGCTCACGTGCCTGGTAATCGCCTTGAGTCAACAGTCTCCATGGCCCTTTGTTAAACTTTTTGGGGGCAGCTGTGGGGGATGGTATTGTGTATCCTTCACGAAAGAAGCAATATCGAAGCTGTGAGTGTGCCGGTGCTGACCTCTGAACGGCTCTCATAACTTTCTGGGCATCTTTACCGGTGTTGTTCTTGACAATGCCCTCCATCACATCCCGCGATATCTCGTCTGTTGTCATTTGTTGATCATGTTGTTCAGCATTTGAAAAGGCCTTGATCTTTAAAGCACTTGCATGAGTTGCATCATCCTGTCTAGCGTCCTTTGCGAGAGCTTTCAGGTCGAATTTGTGCTTCGACATTATCGCCAATGGAGACGCAGGAAACTCAACTGCAGTTCTCTTGGCCCTTGGGGTCGCAAAGGGATTGTGAAGAGGTGTACCAGTAGCCTTTCCTGGGCGACCTCGTCCGAGGATAGCGGACAGATCCTCCAGCGAATCGTCTGAGGATGCTCCAATATCATCTTCTTCGTCTGAATCTTTTATCTCAAAGTCTCGGGGTATTGGTGCTGTCTTCTTGACCGGGGTCGCCAACTTTTGTTCCAAGGGTGATGAAGGTGGCTGTAGTGATGATGGCGGGTTTGGTGTTGAGATTCTGGAGGCCTTGGGCGTTTGTGATTTTGTGACGGGTTTGAAGAAACTCATAATATTCCCATTTCTATCCTTTTGAGACATGGCGTATCTGATTCGATAGCCAGCGCTAATTTAAAAAATGCAGCAGGTTATTTCGAGAGTCTCCTGGTTTTGATACCTTCACCTGCAAAAATGACTGCAGGTACAGGGTGTGTGAAGGAAGTACAAGATGCAGCTACGACATACTAACCGCGTTAATGGCTTTAGGTTGAGACGCGTTTGAGGTACGGTGAGGCTGGTGACTAAGTGTGGCTGCTGTGGCTGCCTGGGGACTTAGACGCTGACTGAGATGAGTTATGAATAGCATCATCATCATGCGACTGTGTCTAGTGCTTAGGCCAGAGCCATCTCTAAAACGACTTCTAAAAGCAGTTACAGATTGCATCTTGGCCGCTGACAGACCTCGCCCTACAGATGTAACCATTTCTAGATGTGGCGCTCTACCAAATGGGCGGCTAAAAGGCATGGTGACAGTTTTTGGCCTATGGCCCCCTTTCTCTAGACTAGAGTTTCCAGAAGAGTCCCCTCTTGGGCATCGGTCTTCTAGTTCACACAGCATTGACCATGCCTTTATCACGATGCAGACGTAATGCTGTTGTTTTTAGCTCAGTGGTTCGTGCCCCAAGATACGCGGCGTGTGCGGGATCAAGCCTCATAATCTATCAACGACACATGGGTGTTTCGTCCATGCAGACTGTGGTCGAGAAAAGGGGTTTATGCGTTTAATGCCAACATCGCCGAGAACGCTGGAGAACGATCGTCGGAAATGGAGCCTTTGCGTTCATTCCAGCATTTCGTCTCTTATTACTGCACAAATCATAGTGCAGTATTGAAATCGGGGGTTGGAACCTTGTGTCTGGTATGCGACCCCAAGAGGTTGACTTACACCTTATTTCGTTCGGCATTGGTTTAGTGCAACGTCGATGTTGGTGTAATGAAGCTGTCGAAGGAGTAGGATTAATACGCTCAAGCTGACTGTAAGCTGTGATAGATGTGGTTTCGGCATCCGAGCCTGACAGGAGTCCAGGGCTATTGTTATACTGCTTCTTGTTAGATGATGACGCCTGAATACGACAGTGGGTCATTTGCGAGCCGGTCTCAGGCGTCCAATCCGAGGCTGACGCAGCACAGCCCAGCTCGGCGCGTTCCATTCTTTGCTTCTGAAGGGTTGGATCAGAAGTGATGGATCATATGGATCCTTCCATCTCTCTAGCCTGGGCAGTCCTTGGGTCGATAAAAATGCACTTCAGATTAAGAATTAGAGGTTGAACGCTTGACTCAGGTGTTACGACCAGATGGTTATATGTCATACAAGCAAAACGAGCTAACAGAGGCGATGACATTTCATCATTCTTGAAATTCACCCCCGCGATCACGAGGTATATAAATGATTTCAAACAGTCGATATGACCTTGGCGATCTAGTTCTACTCGTGATTTTTTTTTTTTTAGCAACCCCTGGGGAGTCCTGTCACTGGAAATTTGGACCTGCAGATGGTAGGCTCAGGAGAGGAGACCCCTAACAAGGGTCCTCTCCAGTTGACGAAACAAGGAGCAAAGGGCACTCGCGTTCCTGAGCGGCGCTGAGCTAAGGCTTTAAGACAGGGGGACAATGGGTTTCTGTTGTTACTTGCATGTACCTTACCCAAGGACAATGCAATGGTAGAAAGCCAAGCATCCATGGTTTTTCATCGGACAGGACAGTGCAGCAATAAGGGCAATTAAGTTAGTGCAATGTAGCACTGTAAGAAACAAAGTGCTTCGTACAGAGTGTGTGTTTCGTGTTCCCGTCAATCCTCGTACGGGAATAACACAGACTCGAAAAATCACATCTCCAACACCTGGGCTTGATCAAATTGAGCTTGGAGTCAGGCTGAATGATGAAACGTCGATTTAATGGCGAATCTCTACTAACCAAGTGGAACCGTAATCCGTCACCTGTGTAGCACGTCGTAGAGGAGGCAAGAAAACTTAGGATCTCTGTTCTGAGTGACAAAAGAAATTAGGCAAGGTTGGTGTAGACTCCATTAGCCTTTAGATCAATCTTTTTTTTTTTTTTTTTTTTTTTTTTTCCTTTTTGGCATCCCAGGTCAAGTTCATAGCTTTTCTTGAGGCACGGCAACGCCGCACTCAGCACCGCAATGTGTTCGTTCCATGGGCTCCGTGACAGTGGTAGACCCCGCTGTGTTTGTAAGCCCGGTCCGTTGATTACAAGTGACCGACCGATGCTGCTTTATTCATCAGTCATGTCTGCATCTGCTTATGAGTTAGTCCCATTGGATGACAGCGGAGAAATATCGTGGCGCTTTTTCTCGCTCGTAAGTAAAGTCCGTGAACCCGACAATGCGGAGGTAAAATCTGGACATAACGGGACCTGCGGAGGTTGATGACAAGTTATATTTCCATCCAAGAGAGGAAGGCGCTCGTATAACCCCCGGGATACTGCCAAGAGGCATAATAGAACTAAATGTAGGTATTAGAGTAGGCATGGAAATAAACAAAGGACGCCGCGGGCCAGGAAAGAAACGGAACAGAATAAACAAAAAGAGAATGACCAAAGTCTGTTTAATGAGGGGCTGATATTCATTCATTGAAGCAACGTGGGGCTCATGCTACATAATATCTTAACCTTGCTGGTCCTCTCTCTATGAGGCAGGGACGTGAAGATCTGGTCGAAGCTTGTTCCTCGGTTGTTTATGAGGCTGTCAAGTGTCTCTCTACCAGGAATAACCCTTCTCACACTTTGACAAGTCAATCAACGAGGGTAAATATCCTCGTAAAGGAACAAAGCGGTCTCAGATCTTCGTTACAGCGTGGTATTGTACATCAATAAAGGAGGACGAGGCGAAACCGGATCTTGATGCCGCCAAGCGACCATTAAGATCATCACGCAAGGTTGGATAAATAAAAGAGTGGAGGATCCCGCCTTGAAACATTGCAACTGCTACTTACGATGGCTTGGATGGCTAGTTCCTGGACAAGTTGCTATCTTCTGTTCTGGCTACTATGCTTGTACAATATTGTGCAGCCATCCCCTGACCCCTCGTCAGGAGATTTGTGCAGTCACCGCTCACAATTATCTACTTACAGGTACGAGATCAAGAAGACGAACCCGCCATCCGTCGAACTACCGCAGCAGGCAACGGTCGATTGTCCAGGGTCGCCAACGCGGTGAGGATCAAAAAGATTCGACAATTTATCGAGGGTGGTACTCAAAGGAACCCCGCCCTTTTTCGGCTTACATGATCCAAGGGGAATTCAAAAAACCATTGATGACGGTCTCGACAAATAGCCACCATATCTGACCCTTAGGGGGCTAGTCTTGATGGCTGCAGCGAATAGAAGCTTATCTGATTTTTAAGATGCACGCCATCGACATCTTTGGTTGCAATGACAATGGTCACGGCCGGAAGGGATTGGTGAAATGCCCGTATGCGGAGTCCATCCACGGAGGCGACGGAGCCGGAGCTTCCATCCATGGACATATACCTAAAGTTAGGTACTCAAAGCCTTCAAAACTCACAATAGTTCGTAAGAGACTAACGAATCTTGACAGAAAACACGCATCGGATATTCAGGGTCGCGGTTGACTTGATATTATCCTTGGCAAATCTTAGGCGCGACCTATTGTAAGTTTCCCCCTTTGCAAGGGGTTGGCTGGTGCTTCAAGGGGGCAGCAAATGCCAGCTGGAGGCGTATGCAGCAATAGATCGTAGCAAGCTATTAACAAAGCTCGCAAAGGGCCGAGTGATTTATTCAAAGCTAGGACACGAAGAGTTTCTAGAACGATGCAGATATAGTGGAAGTGTTCAGTGCATGTTTTTTAACCAAGAAACTGTTGTAGCGCAGTTTGTTGTGTTGTTGTGGTCGTGTTAAGGTAAATAGACCCCTGGCTGACAAGCCTCTGTTGGAGTTTCCCGTCCTCTCCAACTCCAACTGTCAAAAAAAAAAAAAACAGGAGTGTCGGGGATATGTAGCGGCCGACCACGCCGCGAGACGCACGCATTGAATGCCCGAGGGAGCCGCCCGTGTTCCCAGGGCTGAGGTATGACTGATCTATTCACGTTACGTTAGACCAAGATAGTTCTACCGCCTAACTGCTGAGAACAGTACAACACAGTCGAAATTCCCGACGATTTCAGTTAGAACCGTGGCGCCGGCGTTAGTGGACTCTGCAGGTCGCTGGGAGGTGGGAGATCCATAGGGTTCCATTGGATTTGACCGTTGCCTACCGCTGAGAAACTATCATGACGGGAGCCAGGGAGTACAGTGCTAAGTTAAATCGGTATGTAAGGTATGACGGATGCCCGCAAGTACCGTGCTAAGCCTGGAGCCCGATGAGTAGAAGACACTCCATTCGTGATGCGGTTTAATGGATGGATAATGACATTGAATGTATAGCAGCAATGCGACAACACCGCCTTGTCACGGCTGTAAAGGTAAGGTAGGTATGTAAGCACTGCAAAGAAGCTTAGCTGCTAGTACACAATGCGAGACAGCGCATCACAATCGTGAGAATCCAATCCATCCAATGCAAGCATCCACAGGATCCAATCTGTATGCAGGAGCAGATCCATGAGTACTTAGGGGGTACATTCCGGGTAGATGAAAGAGTGCGTCGGATGGGCCGGGATCAAGACTCCCCACGCACACCCACCCACAAGAAGCCTGCGACCCACGCCCCCGACACCCACTTTCCACTGCCCATTTCCCTTCAGCAGCGCTCATCAGCGAGTCCCAGCGGATGTCTCGAGCGGGTACCGCCCAGAAATGGCTATCCCAGAGTGCTAGAGTCTCAGGCTCTCTGGCGGCCACTCACTTTAACTGGCGGACGGGACGGGGCCCGGGGAGGGTCTCTCGTCTCTCCAAAGTCCACCGTAGCTTTTTTCCCTTGCCGCCCCGTTCTTTCTATTGCCTTTGCTTACACAATTCAATTCCCCTTGTACCTTCTTCCAGCCAGCCCGTTCTTCTCGTCAGTCCCGTCATCTCGTCACCATCAACAACCTTACCTTTACTCTCTCCACGTTCACCTTCTTCTACCGTTTCGACGATTTTCAAACGGTCCTGGCGAAGCCGTTTCATACTCGAGTTTATCACATCGTCGCCGCCAATAGTAATTCTTGACGAGCAGCTGGTGTTGCTTCAATTGTACCTGCTCCATTCACTTCGACTCTGTACCATATACGCTTAATCAGACGCCTCTCGCTTCTCTCGACTCCGACTTGGACTCGTTCAGTTTCCCCAATCTGGCTGGCATCGAGGGGCCGATCGGGCGCTTGCCCGCGACTTCATCATGACCACAACAACAACCTCTGACGGCCACCTTGATCCGCAGGCCCTCAGTGCTACTCAAAGATCGCGATGGGCCACACAAAGAAAAAGTGTCAACAGTAGCAACAACAAACGCAATTCTCTACTCGAACGTATGGGACATAAGAAGACTGGTTCCAATGAGAAGAACCCCCCCTCCGACGGATCCGACCCTCGCGGTGACGATGGCCAACCGCCCCAAGCGAACCCCGAAGACCTGAATGGTGGTGAGGAGGACGAGGATCACGAGAACCGCACCTTGTTCTTTAACCAGCCCCTGCCTGAAGAGCTTTTGGATGAAAACGGCCATCCCACTCAAGTCTTCACGCGAAATAAAATCCGAACAGCCAAATATACGCCTCTATCATTCGTTCCTAAAAACTTGTGGTTTCAATTCCATAATGTTGCTAATATATTTTTCTTGTTCTTGGTTATCCTGGTCGTAAGTTGACCACCCGCCCCCCTTTACCCTCGCGAGTAACCCTTAACCTTGAAATAGATCTTTCCAATTTTTGGTGGTGTCAATCCAGGTCTCAACGCCGTTCCGTTGATTTTCATTATTGCAGTGACTGCTATCAAGGATGCCATTGAAGATTACCGACGAACTATTCTCGACATCGAACTCAACAATGCTCCTGTCCACCGATTACGAAACTGGAACAACGTCAATGTTATGGAAGGCGACGTTTCCATGTGGCGTCAATTCAAGAAGGCCAACTCAAAATTCTTCGGTTCTATCTGGCGAGCAACTCAATCTCTGTGGTCCAAGAAGGCGAAGGAGGAGAGGGCGAAGCGGAAGGCCGGCCCTGCGGAGGATGATGCGCCTCGGCCTTCAGTCGAGACACACCGAACTCGTCAGTCCATGCGACAGTCCATTGCATCGCCTTTCACCGGTCGCGAGTCCTTCATGTCCGCCCGAGAGGATATTCAGATGACCCCTGTTCCATCGCCTTCACCTCAGGCTACACCTGCACAATTTGAGATGCCTGACCAGCAAGATGCCAAGCGCGCAGCAGCTTTATCGCAGATGAAGTCTGATATCATCAACTACAACCACCCCTCATCCGGTGCTCGATTTCAAAAGGATACCTGGAAGAGTCTCGTCGTTGGCGATTTCGTTCGTATATATAATGACGAAGAATTGCCCGCTGATGTCATCATTCTATCTACCTCCGATCCTGATGGAGGCTGCTATGTCGAAACCAAGAATCTGGACGGCGAAACTAACCTGAAAGTCCGCCAGGCTTTACGTTGCGGCCGAGGTCTAAAGCATGCTAGAGACTGCGAACGTGCAGAGTTTGTGATCGAAAGTGAGGGACCTCAACCAAACCTCTACAAGTATAACGGTGCCATCAAGTGGAAGCAAAATGTCCCCGGCTACCTCGACGACGAGCCCGAGGATATGACGGAACCTATCACCATCGACAACCTCCTCCTACGTGGATGCAACCTCCGGAATACCGAGTGGATTGTTGGTGTAGTTATTTATACCGGACATGACACCAAAATCATGATGAACGCTGGTATCACTCCTAGTAAGCGTGCTCGCATTGCTCGAGAGATGAACTTCAATGTCGTGTGTAACTTCGGTATCTTGCTTATCATGTGTTTGCTCGCCGCTATAATAAACGGTGTCGCATGGGCAAAGACAGATGCGTCTCTTCACTTCTTCGACTTCGGGTCCATTGGCGGCAAACCAGCTATGAGCGGATTTATCACTTTCTGGGCTGCCATTATTCTGTTCCAGAACTTGGTCCCTATTTCGCTCTATATCACGCTGGAAATTGTACGAACTTTACAGGCTATCTTTATTTACAGCGATGTGGAGATGTACTACGAACCGATCGATCAACCATGTATTCCCAAGTCATGGAACATTTCGGACGATGTTGGCCAAATCGAATACATCTTTTCCGACAAAACCGGTACTCTCACACAAAACGTCATGGAGTTCAAGAAGGCAACGATCAATGGACAGCCATACGGAGAAGCTTACACGGAGGCTCAGGCAGGAATGCAGAAGCGACTTGGCATCGATGTTGAGAAAGAAGCAGAGAGGGCTCGCGCCGAGATTGCTGACGCCAAAGTTCGGGCGCTTGCTGGTCTTCGTAAAATCCACGACAACCCATATCTTCACGACGAGGCTTTGACATTCATTGCTCCTGACTTTGTTTCCGATCTCGCTGGCGAGTCAGGCCCCGAGCAGCAGGCAGCTAATGAGTATTTCATGCTCGCCCTGGCTCTCTGTCATACTGTGATGGCTGAGAAGGTTGATGGTGACAAACCAAAAATGATTTTCAAGGCGCAATCGCCAGATGAAGAAGCCTTGGTTGCTACTGCTCGTGATATGGGTTTCACTGTTCTCGGAAGCTCTGGCGAAGGCATCAATCTGAACGTTATGGGCCAGGATCGACATTATCAAATCCTCAACACTCTTGAATTCAACTCTAGTCGAAAGCGAATGAGCTCAATTGTCCGGATGCCCGATGGCCGCATCGTTCTCTTCTGCAAAGGTGCAGATAGTATCATCTACTCTCGCCTTAAACGAGGCGAACAGAAGGAGCTCAGAAAGACAACTGCCGAGCATCTCGAAATGTTTGCCCGCGAAGGTCTTCGAACACTTTGCATTGCCCACAAGGAAGTTTCCGAGCAGGACTACCGAGCTTGGAAGAAAGAACACGATGCAGCTGCTTCTGCCCTCGAAGAGCGGGAAGAGAAGCTGGAATCCGTGGCCGAGCTGATTGAACAAGATCTCTACCTTATTGGTGGTACCGCCATCGAGGATCGTTTGCAAGATGGAGTTCCCGACACAATTGCTCTCTTAGGTAATGCTGGTATCAAGCTTTGGGTTCTCACTGGCGACAAAGTTGAGACTGCTATTAATATCGGCTTCTCTTGTAACCTTCTAAACAATGACATGGAATTGATTCACCTGAAGGTCGACGAGGACGAGACAGGCGAGATCACCGACGAGACCTTCTTTGATATGGCAGAAAGACTATTGGACGACAACCTTCAGACTTTTGGTGTTACTGGTAGCGACCATGATCTCGCGCTTGCCAAGAAGAACCACGAACCGCCCGCCCCAACCCACGGACTTGTCATCGATGGTTTTACACTCCGATGGGTACTCAACGATCGCCTAAAGCAAAAGTTTCTTCTGCTTTGCAAGCAGTGCAAGTCGGTTCTCTGCTGTCGAGTCAGTCCTGCACAGAAGGCTGCCGTTGTGGCTATGGTCAAGAACGGTCTCGATGTCATGACTCTTTCCATTGGCGATGGTGCCAACGATGTTGCCATGATTCAGGAAGCCGATGTTGGTGTCGGTATTGCTGGTGTTGAAGGCCGTCAAGCGGCCATGTCTTCTGATTATGCTATTGCTCAATTCCGATTCCTTCAGAGACTGGTGCTCGTCCATGGTCGATGGTCATACCGCCGTCTGGCAGAGAGTATCAGCAATTTCTTTTACAAGAACATGGTCTGGACCTTCTCCATTTTCTGGTACGAGATCTATTGTGATATGGATATGACCTATCTCTTCGACTACACGTACATTCTCATGTTCAACCTCTTCTTCACTTCGGTCCCTGTCGCTATTATGGGTGTTCTGGATCAGGACGTGTCTGACAAGGTATCGTTGGCTGTTCCTCAGCTCTACCGACGAGGTATCGAGCGACTGGAGTGGACCCAGCTCAAGTTCTGGTAAGTAAACTGTCCTTGATATCGATGCTCTGTGCTAACTCGGCTAAAGGCTCTACATGATTGATGGTGTTTATCAGTCCATCATGGTTTTCTTCATTCCGTATCTTCTGTTTATGCCTGGCACCTTCTTGACTGGCAATGGTCTTGGCGTAGAGGACCGCCTTCGATTTGGCGCCTACGTTGCTCACCCCGCCGTCATCACGATCAACATGTACATTCTGATCAACACCTATCGTTGGGATTGGCTGATGGTGCTCATTGTTGTCATCTCTGATGTATTCATTTTCTTCTGGACTGGAGTGTACACTTCCTTCACCTCGTCGGCGTTCTTCTATGGTACTGCTGCACAGGTCTATGGAGAGGCAACCTTCTGGGCATGTTTCTTCCTTGTACCTGTTATCTGTCTCTTCCCACGATTTGCCATCAAGGCTCTTCAGAAAGTGTACTGGCCTTACGATGTTGATATCATTCGTGAGCAGGAACGAATGGGTAAATTCGCACATCTCTACCAGGCTGAAGAGACCAGTGATCCTCTCACTGCAGACACCAAGAGTGACAAGTCCAAGTCATCCAAGAGCTCAAGGAGGTCAAAGAAGATGCCTAAGCACGTGGCCTATGGCAGTGTCGATGAGGATCTACGACCCATTTACCCTCCCTCAACAGCGACACGAACCACGACATACAATCAACACAGCCAAAATGGCAGCGACTCGACCAATTACACGGCGCATCGCATATCGTTGGATGTACCAATGCAAGCCCGGCCATCGATTGACCGAGCGCGACCATCATACGACCGTATGCGAGCCTCGATGGACAGGGTGAGACCCAGCTTTGAAGCCAGCAACGACTTTACATCAGCAGCGAGATTATCAAGGATCGAGTCAAGTCAATCGCAAGGAGGTCGATTCCGCCCTCGACTTAGAGGACTTTCGTTGACTAAGAGTGCCAACATATAATTCCGGCTCTCTGAATCTCGCTGTACATTATGCTCAACTCGACTATTGCTGACGACACGGCTCTGCGGACCCGCTGCCGAGTTTTGTTTCTCTCGACCTTTCCTTGCTTTTGATATCCCAGGCCTCAGACGGCCAGTGATGCACTTACGATCTGCATGAGCGATCTATGAGTTGCTTTCCGCGGTCTTTGTATGCTCATGCGCTTTAGCACGCAACGAAAGCAACGAGGTCGAATTGGTTTTTTTTATTTTATTTTTTTATTATTTTTATTTCATTTTATAATACCCCCTATGCTTCAACTGCATTGAGCTAGGAGGTTTGCTTTTACACACGCAGGGCGTTATAAAGGGGAAATGCAAAAGGGGTTTCTGTTTTTTTTGTATGAATTGATTCTTTGGTGGCTTCGGTACTATCACTTTTAGTCTTCCTTCATCTCCCATGTTGTTTCACACTTTTCTTTTTAGCATCTTTAGAGCTGGAAAGCAGCAAACCCATTCTCTGACGAAGATACATTTCATTATTGCGCTGTCGAAGAGAGGGAGAATAGCGAGATGAGGAGACCGGTTGATTGATGCTGGGGAGGATGTCACAGGCCAGAAAGCGAGCATGAATGAAAGAAAGAAAGAGTGGGAGAAGACAGCGGTGTTGATGCTGTAAATAAGAAGCGGTTATATAATCAGGTTGTCATCTCCTTTTGGAGACCAGAGACGAAAATCAATAAGACGATATGCAAATTCAATATTAAGTCTGGGTCCCTTGATGCTGGTGGTGGTGACTTTATATGGCATTCATTCTCTGTAGTGGCCTTACGTTGCTTTATGGTTCGAGTTGATGAGCCTCACAGTCACATTAAGGGCGAGTACGAATACGGCGGGTCGTTTCCCTTGGCGGTCAAGGCTTGGCAGGAACAGTGAGTGGAAGGAAGAGTCCCTGAAGCTAGCTACGGTACGTACCTGCCTATCCACCTAAATCCAATTCAAAGAAGGGGACCTCAGACTCCCACTTTAAATAACACCCACCATCCGACTTGGACCATCTCCAGTTGTCGCATGATATAAAGGGGACGTACAATTTCTGCGGTCAAAGGCTTCTCTACGTTCTGCGGAAAAGACAAATCGATCATGTCAGAATCTGCAATGGAGAATCAAGAACCATTGCTCCTTACCGCTTGGCGGAGGTGCAATGAGTTTGCTGCAGAGCACAACATCTCGTACGTTATACTTTAGCTACGAGCCATTGACCTTGACCTACAAGCTAATTCACTCTTCACAGGCAATCTATAGTCTCTGCCGTTGGGACAGTCGCTGCAATTGTCGTTGCAACTCTAATTCTCCGCCTCACAAACGCTATCGCTACAGCCTCTATCAAAGCAGCCACCGGTCGTCCTCGCAAGTTCACCGTCCCCGCGCCCAAGATCCCCGAGCCTTACTCCACCGTTGACGCCCCTTCAGTCAGGGTCTCTGGCAGCTCGGCCGTTCAATGCTATGCACCAGCTACTGGCCAGTTTTTAGGACAAATCAACCCTTCTACACCCGCTGCTATCGATCGAGCTGTTGTCGCCGCGGCGGCTGCGCAGAAGGTATGGGCTGAGACAACCTTCGAGGAACGCCGTGCTGTGTTGCGCTCGCTGCTGCAGCACGTTCTCGACAATGCTGAGGACATTGTCAAGATTGCGTGCTTGGACAGTGGAAAGACTATGGTGGATGCTCAGTTGGGAGAGATTCTTGTCACAGCTGAGAAGCTCAAGTGGACTCTCGACCATGGTGAAGCTGCACTGCGCCCGTCTCGTCGTCCTACCAACTTTCTCATGATGTACAAGCGCAACACTGTCCACTATGAACCTCTTGGTGTTGTTGCTGCTCTTGTCAGCTGGAACTATCCCTTCCACAACTTCATCGGTCCCGTCATCAGCGCCCTCTTCTCTGGTAACGGTATTCTTGTCAAGGTTTCTGAGCAGACTGCTTGGTCTAGTCAGTACTTTACCAACATCGCTCGTGGCGCTCTCATTGCCCATGGTCATGATCCTCAGCTTGTTCAGACAGTCGTGTGCTGGCCTCAAACCGCCGGGCATCTTACTTCACATCCTGGTATCAGCCACATCACCTTCATCGGTTCTCAGTCTGTCGCCCATCATGTTGCTGCTAGCGCGGCCAAGAGCCTTACTCCTGTTGTCGCAGAGCTTGGTGGCAAGGATCCCTTCATTGTTCTCGATTCTGCTTCTCGGGACCTCAAGCGCATCACCGAAGTCATTCTCCGTGGAACCTTCCAAGCTGCTGGCCAGAACTGTATTGGTATCGAGAGAGTCATCGCCCCTCGTGCAATCCATGATAAGCTTGTCGAAATGCTTGCTCCTCGTGTTAACGCCTTACGTCTGGGCCCTGAGGCCGATGTCGGTGCCATGATCTCTGACGCCTCCTTTGACCGCCTTGAGGAACTCATCGCTGAGGCTGTCGCCCAAGGAGCCCGTCTCCTTGCTGGTGGCAAACGCTATAACCATCCTGAATATCCCACTGGCCACTATTTCCAGCCAACTTTCCTTGCCGACGTTACCCCTGACATGCGTATTGCACAAAATGAGTGCTTCGCTCCTGTTCTTACTCTCCTCCGCGCCAAGTCGTCTTCCCCTGAAGATATCCTCGCCATCGCCAACGCTCCCAACTTTGGCCTCGGTGCCTCTGTTCACGGTTCTGAGCGTGATCCCAACTTGCAGCCCATCGTCAAGGGCCTCCGCGCCGGCATGGTCGCTGTTAATGACTTCGCCGTCTACTACGCCGTCCAGTTGCCCTTTGGTGGTGTTGGTGGCTCTGGTTACGGCCGCTTTGCAGGCGAAGAGGGTCTACGCGGACTCTGCAACATGAAAGCCATTTGTGAGGATCGCTTCGGCTGGCTGGGTATCCGCACTGGTATCCCTCCCCCAGTGCAGTACCCTATCAAGAGCCAGCCCGATAGCTGGAAGTTCACACACGGTGTTGTGGAGCTGGGCTATGGAGCTCCCTTGCGAAAGCTCAAGGGTCTCGGCAATATTCTCACAAACATGTAGATGGGAGCCATAGAGATCGGAAGAGATGAAAAGACTGAAGACACATGCAGGGTGCCAGGCCAGGACATGCATGTCTTGGCTGAAGTGCAATACGGCACAGGATGAACATAATTCTCATGAGCTATGAGCAGATCAGTTGATTAAAAAACGTAGATAATAAACAGTATCGTTAATGCCAAAACAAGAATAATTCATTGCGCCACGTCATAAATCCTAAGCCTTCTTGAACACCTTTTCCAACCATGACCATCTCATCGTTAATGTCTACTGCAAGCAATTGCTTCACCATCGTCGACCATACACTTCACTCTCTTCCTTTCTAGGCCGCCCTGGCCGTCTCTGCGATGAAGCCGCAGATCTACGCTCGTTGCCATTGAAGCTCTCGTTGCCGACAGCGGAGGGATCAGCGCCAATAACAACTGGGTTCTCCGAAGATCCTGGCTTGAAGAGGTTGATGATCTCATTGATACCGAGCTTGAGAGCCTCCTTACGCATGCCACCCTCGATGGCCTGCTCGGCCAGCTCGCGCTTCTTCTCCTGCAGCTCGAGGATACGCTCCTCGACAGTCTGAGCGACTGTGAGCTTGTAGATAATTACGTCGACTGTCTGGGTCAGACGATGGACACGATCAATGGCCTGTTCTTCGACAAACTAGCAAAGAAGTTAGCATCGTGGTATGTAAAGTGGATTAAGGATAGGAGAACATACTGGGTTCCAGAAGGGCTCGAGGATGACAACTCGGGTCGCTGCCGTGAGGTTGAGTCCTAGACTACCGCACTTCAAACTACACAGCAGGATGCGGGTCTCAGGATCGCCTCTTAACTTTCGTAGACTTTCTTCGCGCTGATCGTTCTTCATGCTGCCATCGTAACGGACAAAGCGGAATCGTTCCTTGCGGAAGAAGGGCTCAACGAGATCAAGCATAGAAGTGAACTGAGAGAAGACAATGAACTTGTGTTCCTTGACTTCACTCTGAAGAATCTTGATGAGCTCTCGAATCTTGGAAGAAGCAAGAACTTGAGGGGAGTTGGGATCGCGGGATGGATAGAAAATGCTGTCGTCTTCTTCAGACGAGACATCTGATTCATTGGAGTCAGAATCAGAGCCAGAGTCAGATCCCGAATCTGAGGCTGATGATCGAGAAACAGCTGTCGTATCAGCAGCGGTGGTATCGGCGGCCGTAGTATCGGCATCTGTGCCTGCATTTGTGGTGTCAGCTGCATGAGATGGCCCATCGTCCAGCGTCTGGGCAGCCATGCGCTTTGTGATATCTGTCAATGATGCCAAGGAGTCATCAGAGTCAGAAGCCATGTCCGCTTTGCTTTCGTCGTTTTCAATAAAGCTGCTCAAGTTACTCTTGTCTTCAACCTTGCTCTCTTCGTCTTCTGAGTCATCGGAGCCAATCCAGTCGCCTCCACCCTCAGCATTCTCATCTTCTTCGCCACCAGCCTTTCCTAGATGTATGGAGCCCTGCTGATCCTCGGGTACAAGCCATGAGCCTTCGGCCTCTTCTTCCTCATCATCGCTGTCAACGATGGCGTTGCGATTCCGAGGCTGGCGAGCTGTCTTCTTTGGGGACTCTGCATCCTCGTCATCACTGTCAACTACCGTGTTTCGGTGGCGAGGTCGCCCCGAGGCCTTCTTAGGGGACTCGTCGTCATCTTCATCATCATCGTCAACCTCAACAATTTGCCTGTCAATGACCTTTTCGTCAACTATTTCCTTCTCCTTGTCTTTCTTCTTGCTCTTATCCTTGGGCTTCTTGGACTTCTTGGGTCGCTCTGACCGCTCTGGCCTTACATGGTTGTTAAAGTATGCTAGGTCATCCTGGCAGTCGGAGCAGATGTCTTTGCCTGACTTGTTGTCCTCGGCACTCAAGCCTCGCCCACATATATTACAGTCCTTAGAAACGATGCCCATACCGGCGAACATGTCAGCCATGGCATCAATGTCCGTATCCTGGGTCTTCTGGGTAGCGTCTGTCGACATTGCGTCTTTGTCCTTCTCCAGCTTGCCCTCAACCAGCTTGGGATGATTACAGGCCTGGCGTAGGCGGAGCAGCAGAGTCAAAGCGTTGGCATAGTTGACTCTGCCTTGCATCATCTGCTCGATACTTCGGTCTGCTCGAGCAGCTAATCGATCGTAGAACTTGCGCTCTGCAGGTGACAATGCAGTCGATATAGTAACAACCTTTCGTTCGGTGACCTTGAAGCTTGTTGAGGACCCCTCACCCTCGGCGGAAGGCTTACCACCAGGGTTAAGCGCGCCAGCTTCCTTGAGGATTTCTTTGGTTCTTCGCTTCATAAAGCATCGGAGAAGACTGTGTAGTCTGCGAATGGCGATGTGACCGCGGCCATTCTTCAGGGGTAGATCAATATGCTCCTTCCACTCCTTGAGATCGTCGTAGGGTCGAATGCGGAGAAATTTGACGAGGGACTGGAGTTCATCGAGGTTGTTCTGCATAGGTGTACCAGACAAGCACCATCGGTATTCGGAGTTTAGGGCGTAGCAAGCCTTGGTAGCCTTTGCATTGCGATTCTTGACTGTATGGGCTTCGTCGAGAACGACTCGCCACCAGTGCAAGCCAAAGCATCCCGTTTTCAATCCATTCTCGGCATCTGAGGAATTGCCATGTTCAGAAACCAGGATTTGATAAGTTGTGATTACAACATCGTAGAGAGCGAGCTCCTTAAATCGCTTCGTACGATTCGGTCCATGATGTACGCAGACTTTGAGGCCATGGGTCTTTTCCACTTTATCATTAATTTCGTGTTCCCATTGTCGAATCAAAGCAAGTGGCGCCACCACCAGGGTTGTCTTTTCGATCTTCTCAAAGTGTTTCTTCCATCCAGGGGCGTCCTTAGCTGGTTTCTGGTTGGTGAGGATGAGTGAAATGGTCTGAAGAGTCTTTCCGAGACCCATGTCGTCGGCGAGAATGCCTCCTTTGGGGACCTTTCCTCGCTTTACAGGGCCAAGTTCTCGTCCTCGCATCCACTCAACTCCTTCGACCTGGTGCGGTAGTAGCTTGACCTTGAGGCCATCCACTGTGCCGTCTTTGGGATCTTTTGGATCTTCTGATTTCTTTTCGCCATCAGCTTGGCTCTGTTCTCCACCTTCCTCTTCGCCCTCCTCCATGCCACCCTCAAGCAATGCCTTCAGATCAGCACTCGCCTTGGCAGGATCTGTGTAGAAAGTCTCCTCGCCGTAATGTTTTGGGGGCGCATATGAGGATGCAACTGGTGGTGCAGAGGGTGCACCTGAGCTGAACATGGGCATTGGTGGTGGCCTTCGATCCTGGTATACCGGACCTCGAGGGCCTGTGATTCTAGCACCGTTGTTGCTGTTGCTGCTTCGGCTATCGAGGTGGTGTTCCGGTCGTGTCTTCTGCCGTATGAAAGGGTCTGCTCTCTGCTTACGAGAGGACATCATCTTGGTAGGATGACCAAATGTGGGTGTGTTGGTTGCGCCGGCGGAATTAAAGGGGTCGTTCATATCTCCCCGAACTTTGCCTTTGAGCGAGCTCATACCACGGACAAGGGCAGTGATATCATCGTCGGGAGACAACTCGCGGGACGTATTCTCCCCATTCGGAGTGATGGAGTTTAGAGGCACCTTGGGAGGCGCCCGTTCGTTGACCATGGCGCCGAGGTCTCGAAGAGCAGTAGAATCGCTGAGACGTGTCTTGGAATGCGTTTGGCGTGGGGCAAGTTTGGAGAAGTCAGGTTGTTGTTTTGATGAGAGGGTCGTTTGTGGTTTAAATGCAAAACGACCACCGGGCTTTGGTTTATTGATATGTTTATTAGGCGACCGGTTTGAAAGGTCGTCAGGGTACTTCATTCATACGCCGGGCGGTGAGTGTCGTCGTGAGGGTATGTGCAGTTTGGTGAAGCCGTTGAGTACAAGGGACTTTGCATGAGTGTATCGTTTATCGTCCAAAAATGACATAATGAATTGCCCCAGCAACGGATTGAGGGTGTCATAATAATGAGTCTTCAGCAGTCCAAGTTTTGGTGAACGGTATCTCTGATATTTATGTCACTAGCGCATAACCCCTCTATACGTGGCCCGCGTAAAGCACTGTGAAACAGGTAACCCCGCGGTACTGAAGGTCCCCTTCTACCTGTACTGTCATTGGACCCTGTTCATAAATAATCTTATGTATTTTATGCAAGTCTGATCTCAAGCTTTGAAGTCATCAGTAGCATCCACCAATAATGAGCCATCCTTGACGTCTTACAGTCTGAAACCTCACTCTCATAGAATTTGAGTCCGTAACACAGCCATAATCTTTATTAAGTGCTCTTCACAGCGTGCCTTGGATCTATCAACATGAAAGCATTGTCTAACCATTTACTCACGTCTTGTTCACCTGAGACTTAATGTCATTGTCTTGAGATTTGTGAAAGAAAGGCCTTGAAGGTATAGGCAATAAAATAAACCATTGACTACAAACAGCCCTGGTGATGATAGTTGCACTTCTATCAAGACCAATACACACACTTTTGACCCTTGTTCACTCCTGGATAGTATTAAATCATCGACAATCACGTTGAACGAAGTCAGGTTGTCATAGTTCGTGAGAATGGGGTGAAGGATGCAGAACTCTTTAGACTTGAAAGCTCGTTCATTCTTACAAGAACTCATAATGCAGATATCCTGTCCATCAATTCCCCCCTCCCCAGAGTACGGAGCAATTTGGAACCTTGGAAATGATAACGCTCAGCAATAATTAAAGGTGATTTTCCTCTTCCACAAGTCCTCCCGTTATATACAGCCCGGCCTCTTTGCTTACTATGCCAGAGGGACAGGGGCAGGGGCCTCGGTACCAGAGGCCTGCTTACCACCGACGGGAGGGAGGAACATAGGGAGGTAAGTAACAGCAAGGGCCATAACTGCGCGTCCCGTTAACACGTATTCTCGATTCTCGAATGATAAAGGGGTGGTCTTACTGGACATGCCAACGGAGAAGTATCCAGGAGTGGTGGAGTTCTTCTTCGAGTCCTCGCTCTCGCCGAGCCAGCTCTGGATAGAGAAGACAACTGACGCCCTATTACCAAGCCTTGTTAGCAACCCGGCCGCATATCATATCTCGCTTCGATTCGCATCGCATCGCATCGCGCCACATCTCTGCATCCTCAAGGCTCGTTTGGCAAACGTACCATCCAACCATCTTGTTGCGCGTAAACATAGCAGCCATTGGCAGGGTAGTAGACATCGTTGAGGAGAGATCGGTCGAGTCACCTGAGCCCTTGGGCTCTTGGTAAGGGACGACTGTCACGCAGTTAGCTTCAAGTCGCAATCGTGATGATCGAATTGTGCTTCGTGCGCAAGGTGATTGACTGATACTTAGAGTTGGAGGGTAAACGTACTCAGGTCAACTCTTCTGGGGTCCTTGGTAGGCGACATATTTGCTGCTGTGAATGAGGAGGAGTGACGGTTGTTCAATGGTTGTCGCAATTACCTCTTAGCTCGCGCGACCTGTCGTCTCGGGGGAGGCTTGAGTTGTGGCGCTTCCTTGAGTGGGGTAGCGTGGCGTAGAAATGACCTACCTAAATAGGAAATGGCTTCTCATACAACAGGCACATCATTACATTCTCTGCCTACGATCGAAGAATCAGTTATCAACAGTAGAGCATGAATATTCACATTATAGAAGCTCTTCACCAGTCGCGTTACCCCGGGGCAGAAATTAGAATGGATGAATTCAGACATCTCTTTCGTGTATATATACATAACGGGTATCCTCCCAGGCCATCAGCAGCGTACTAGACATGTATCATGATAACCCAACCCAAGACAAAAACTTAACCTTGTACCCATTTCACAAACACAGCATACTCCCACGACATAAACGCCAAACCATACGCTCGCTACAACATAGGCGAGCCTTTCCTACTCCACCCTAATGATAACCTTCCACTGTAATGCGCCAGCTTCACGAATAGCACAAGCCAGGCATCCTCGCTTTCGTCGACTGATGATGGCGTTCCAGCCCTTTTGGGCGCAAAGAGCACGAACCAGGATTTCCATGTCGGAGCCAAACTGTCGTTTTCTGGACTCGAAATGCATCTGTTCCGCAGCAGGAAAACTACCTCTTCGCTGAACAATATTATACTTTGAGGTAAGTCTCTCAATCGTGGGAGATTGAGGAACCTCGGACAAGTTGGTGATACAGTCAATAACAAGCACTCGTTCGCTACCCATACGCGAAGGTGAACGCCGGTGAGTTTGAGGAACAGCCAGAAGCTCCGAAAGGGGAGCATGCTGCCGCTTTAGAAGCTCCGAAATATGAATAACAGTGTAATTATAATATTTGTGTAAGGGATGGCCTGACCAGAGTTAGCTGCGAGACATGGGCCAGAAACCGTTTGGTCTTACCTGTTCTGTGAGCAGGTCGAGAACCTTGCCCAAACGTGTCAGACCCAGACACATCGATCTGCTGGATTGTCGGACTTGATGGCGACTTAACAAATCGAACACGATGAGACGGCGAGCATGGATGTGCCGTAACAAAGTTAATGTCATAGGACAGGGAGAATGAGAAGTTCTCAGCCGTAAATCCGTCAATCGACACAGCAAAGTTGACATTGGCTGGGAATGACAGCAACTCGGGTTCCTTGTTGCTCACACTCGCAGGGGGTGTCAGCTTGGTGAAGGGCGTGGACTGAATTGAGTTGGCCGGAGAAAGAAGCTCAAGCGACCGTAAAGTAACGCTGATCAACGGTGGCGGCGTAGAGTAGTTGTTCTCATGGGGAATTATAAAGTCGGCAGGGAACACAGAATATTCATCGGCATCTCCGAGGATGGATGATTCTCGTTCAACGCGCTTCTTTGCCCAAAGTCTCGCTTTCTTGCCCAGATGCGCCTTGTCCTCTGCTGTCTGTTAGCTTAATGCCCATCTCATCCGATACATAACACCTACCAGCCACTTCTTCTACTTCGATGTTGACCCAACCTTCATCTATGCCCAGGGGCAGAATGTCGCTGGAAACCCATCCCATACATTCGGCTGATCCCTGACCTGCCGCAATAACTCGGCCCACGATGCATGACGTGCTCCAAAAGCTCTTGCCAGAATAGACGAAACCTCCACAGAGGTTAGCGAACGAACCCAAACGCTCCATGGCTTTGCTATCGTTTTCGAGAAGCGTGGCCATCAGGAAATGGCACATGCCATCTCCAGGGAGTACCAGACCATAGATATATGATTTCGAAAGCCATCCGGAGGGGTGAAGCGCCGCTGCAAGCTTTCGTCGCTGTGGTCGAGTCTTGTCCTTCTGACTACCAGGACGATCCCAGGCACCAAAGTAAAGTCCCCGCTTAGATCCATTCGACTCGGAAGACTTTAATGATCTCTCAGAGGCATTCGTAGATGCAGGCTTAGGCACAGAATTAATAATCGATTGACGAGCGTTCTTCGCGATAAGTCCCTCGTATGTGTCGATGTTGGGCCAGAGTAGCTTCTTCGCAAAATGGGTAAGCCCATCTACCTGCTGTTGTGGGTTGCGGCCTTTAATAGTATAGGTATGGCTTGCTGTCGTCTTGTCTTCATGATGTTGACGGACGATAAATTTACTGAAGAGGGCGCCTAGCCAGCCGGTCGCAGGCGGAGGAGTAGTTGTTCCCTTTGTCTCGGAAGCGTCGCTTGGTGGATCCTCTTTGATTTTCTCAATCTCGATATTGTCGAGCCAGCTCCTGGCAAGATGAAGCGACCACTTGACCATGGGAGTGGCGGCTCTTTCGAAGTGAACAACATCTACAGGTCGGAAAGCTTCGACTCCATATTCTTCACCCTCGGTGATGGCATCTAATCGAATGAGGAGTTCGGTGGCAACAAGAATCTGCATGAGAAGCCAATACTTCTCCTCGGCCCGTTCGCCGGCACTACTAGCGTCGTGGATGGAAGAAGTATCCTCAAGTTCATCATTGTCTTCACCTCCCCAAAGAATCTGACCCAATCTGATCCTCCATTCGACATGGGTGAAGTCAAACCAAACATTGGCGGTGCCAAGACACTTGATCAAGGCATTAATCTGGTTGGTCAAGCTATAGTGGTCGCGCTTATCGACAACGGAATTGCATGGCCGCATGAAAGTGTGAAAGAGATCCTGATAAGTCTGGACGGAAGTTTTCTTTCGAAGATCATTGACCCGGTATAGCTCGGCGTTTCGCTTGAGACGATCTAGCAGCTCTGTCTCAGGGAGACGACGCAGGTAGCCCAGAGAGGAAAGCATGCGCTCACGTGCCTCCACAATGGCATGGGCCTTTTTACCAACGCTGTCAAAGCCGAATTGCTCTTCTTCGAGGGCATCGCCAACGGCGAGTTCGAGGGCAGCTGAGAAGCCCATGGTACCCTTCTCTAGACCTTGCATGCTCAACATGTTGGGACGTTCCCGACAGCGGATGAAGAAATGGGCCTTGCGAGAGTCAACGGCCTGTGCCCGGGCAGCGGCATCCTGATTGAGATCTCGAGTTAGATGAGGCCATGCTGTAAGACCACTCCAAGCTCTATCTTCAATTTGGACATGATCAGTGAGGTCGCGAATCTCCAATGCCTCATCAAAGGGGAATGCGACGCTGGGATTAGGGGCGCCAGAACAGTGGCCCTCGCTACGGGCAAAGTACTGAGGGGCTCCAGAGAAGAGCTTCTCGATCTCTGAGTCGGTAAGAGTAGACATGATTCTATTCAGCTTCAAGACGGGCTTGGACGGAGGAGAAGTGGCATTTTCCTTGTCGGACAAGGCACCCGAGTTCGGCAGAGGAGGTGGAGGAGGAAGAGGCTTGTTCTGATCTGGTGGTGAACGCGGGGAAGTGAGAGCCCGTGGTGGTGAGTGTGACGGCGACTGTGACGATGAAGGCGTCTTAGTCCCTTGAGATCTGCCTGTAGAAGTTCGAGGTGGGGCTTTACGACGGAAGCCTCGGTCGGGAGGAGCGGCGCGTGGCGGAGGAGAATGCGGGGAGGAAGAGAAGGCTTTGGTTGGACTTGTAACAGTTGATGTTGTCTGTTTGCAGCGAAGGGAGCAATTAGTTCTGAGACAGAAGTGCAGTACAGTACAGTACAGAGGGGGAGGGAAGCAATTGAGGGAACAGACAGGGTCACAAGGAACTAAAATATAGTGCTAAAAAGGAAAAAGAGTCACCGAGTCAATTGACATGAATGACCGGACATTGGACCATCATGACATCTCTAAGCCGGATAATACCATCGGTCAAAGGCGCCCCCGAACTGAGCCCATTGAGGGGCCAATTCAGGGCCCTGAACGGCAATCGCATGACCTGAGAGAGAAGATCGCCCTAGCACGCGACAGTGGTTGGCTGGCCTGAGCTGGGCTGAGCAGTGGTCTGATCTTCCATTGTCTCTCAGAATGCGCTTTGATCAGGGATGACTTGCAGTTATGAAGGAGATGGTGGGTGTCTCATCAGGAATAATTCCAGTAAATAACTTATCAAAATCTTGACTTACATCTCCGTTGCCCTTTTCCTTGTCTCGCCCAGTTCGATCTTTTACACGGTTCCTCGCTCGTGCAAGTAAACCATGGAGTAGATAGTCTGGCCTTGTAAAACGACCCCCGGTTGATGCAGATGCACCAATGGCACCAGAATCGTCAATGAGATCGTTCTCATCGTTTTCGTTTGGAACATCTCCATCAGCAATTGGAGATTTGGTCGATATTATGCTGGTGGTGGCTGTAGTTGTAGTTAATGTGGCGCCGCTCTGGGGTAGTAGTAGTGCCCGGGACCTTTGCCGTTCATGTCGCTTTTGCGACGGCGCATCCTTATTCTCAGCAGTCAATTTTGGCCCTGATTTGTTGGTGGTGTCGCTGAAACTGCTCGTGGCAGATGGCCGTGGAGACGGCCTTGGTTTGCTCAATGGCATACTGTGATCTTGTTGCGATGGATCGCGGGTCTTCCATGTAAGAACAGTTAGTGTCGACGCAATGCGGGCATCCGCCGCCGAAGGATCAGATTGATCTTGTTGATCGTGGGCAGGTCGACCTGGATACAAGCACCATCAAGCCCACTCCGGATAAAGGAGACAGGCTATAAAGCAACGGCTTCTTGTTTGATGGGTTTCTCTAACTACTGCCGCCGTCAGTCAGTTAGGTGCTCCTTTGTCTGCGTTGCGTGGGTTGTTGGACTGCGGTCTGAACTGGCACCAGAACATCCAGCTTTCAACAACTCCCCAGGCATTTGTATTGGAATACGAAAGGGGACTCGAGGTTCAAAAAGATGACTCGGCGGAGAACAGAATGGAGCCATTGCTGTCATTGCATCCGTATTGCTATACAAATATAGGTCTTTGTTGGTTGATCCACGTACGTACGTATGAATATGCTAAGCACACAATGCTTTCCCTTTCCAGGAGTTCAACGGCTGTCTCAGGTCATTGGTGCACAATCCCATGCAGCAGATATAATCCCCTCTCTCCCGAGTCTCTCTTGTGTCCGCTTCTTTTCTTGTTCGTGCAACATGCAGCTGTCCCCACGCGTGGATATCCAGGAAGCCTTGGAAGCGTGGGCCTTGAACCAACCTGGACGATCGTGGATTGCTGTATGTACCTGGGTAATATGGGTAAAACGGAAGATCTGCGATTCGAATCGATGTGAGTAGATACAGGTCCGAATCCAATATGGAAGCCGGCATAGCACCCAGGACCCGGTCTATATACATACTGTATGGTACAGTCCTGTACGCTCCAGTCTTACAGAGCAGCGGAGTGCGGAATACCCAATGATTAGAACAGAAGTTTCAAAGGCCCCCGGCATACGTGGGCAAGCATTGATCCTTGCAAGAGAAGGTGGACGCAATCTATCAATCATGCCAGAGTTCGTCTGCCGTACGAATGTTGGCAAACATCAAATTAGACTCACTAGTGTGTGTTACATGGGAAACATGCTAAGAAAGTTATACTTAGCCCTTGTGATGTGCGTCAAGACCCGACTATAGAGTTCATTATGTAACAAGGTAGGTATATGAACTGCTACGGTCGATGTTGTCGTAGAATGGCAGCACTGTACGTAACCAGGGTTCATTTCCTGTCATCCGGAGGGAGGCCTTTTTAGCCTCAAACTCGAGAATCCTGATGCTGGAAGTTGCGGGAGTTTGTGGGCCTCTCTGGCGGAAGCCAATGTATAAAAGTGGAGGGAGTAAGACGACGTGTTTCGAAACCGCCGTTGCGAGAAGCGAACCAGGGAGAATTCGCCGCTTCGGCAAAGGCCTGGCATTGTAAAGCAAAAGTCACAAGACAAGACAAGGTATAAATAAGCCTTTCAAGGTGAATAAACGGTCAAGTTGGAAATCCCTCGTTAGTTTCGGAATGTCATCTTGCCGAAAATAGTACAAATCATATCGGAACTTTAGATCGATATCGCGCTTGGTCAGCAACATTAGTTCTGATAATCTGAGACTTGGGACTTCTTGAGATCAGACATATGATCGATACTTGACGTGTTTGCCATTGACCATGTATCAGCCTTGCAGTCCTTACAACCTTCTTCCAAGTCAGAGTAACCCTGAATGTTGAGCGTTTTCGTTACCCGCATACGGATACTGGTCAAGGATAAGGACGTGCGCACGTATTTTGTACGTGCGTTCCGTTTTTCCTGCGCTGCCCCGTATGAACCTTGTTTGTTATTGACCAAGCAGAAGGAGCTCACATTCGCAACTTTGTCCGTTACAAGTTTGGACCGGAAATGCTGCTCAATTGTGTTGGTAGCCGATATCTATGTGTGATCCTCAATTGTCATGACCACCATGAGGCCTTTCCGTGAGCTTTTCCAACGGCTCCTAGCGTTTCCACTCCGGCCACCACCATTTTCGTCGTCAATGGGGCCCTTGTGAAACAAGGGGCGCAATCCAGCTGTAATTGTTCGGCCCATTAAACCTTCGAAACACGCGGCTACTTACAGCTACGGATTTATTTGCCTTTCCCATCCCAATTGTTCATGCCGGACATTGGGCATCGCGCGGACCCCGTGATAGTCCCGTAGTGACGGGAAGCACAGTAAAAGGAAATCGGGTAACGGGATAGCCGCGAGGGCGCAGACTCCAGCCCACTTGACCCATGTTGGTATGCTTCTCTTCTTCTTTCTTCCCTTCGAGGCATGACAGAGATGCCTGCACTTCCCCCAGCCTATGTGTATCAATCGTAATTTCGTTCACGATGTCTTGCCTCACTCAAGACCATCCCGAATGCGACATACCAGTAATGATCCCTGCATCTTGTCGATTCCACGGCCCGTCACGCTCCCAGTTGATCAGTCGATGAAACAGAACATCTTTCTTGAATCAAGGTAAACTGCTCCCCTAGCCCTTCAGCGGAAGTCGGTAAGTGGGAGATCTGGGACGCCCAGGCATTGGTAAGACTTAATATGCATGTTTCGTAGCTCAAGCTGGAGGCGTGTCATGCACAACCACAAGTAAATACTTGGGATCGGGTACAATGACCAATTCTTGCTTCCTTGTTCGTAACCGTAGAAGCTTCAGCTCATCCTACTGAGTGTTAGCTATGAGCCTGTAACGCCTGTGATGATCCTCACTTCACCATCCAGCTCCTGAACCAAGCTTCCGGAGCTATTCACATAGTTCCAGACAATCGCGGCGAATTGCTCGACTCCTTTCGTTTCGCTCTCCTCTAGTGCAGGACCTTCATTGGAAAATGATGTTGCAGTCGACGTGGTTCGCGTCTTAGAGGTCTGGAGAGCGTCGATTTGTCCGCTGGTTTTCAGGATAGCGCCGGTGGTTCGGTCAAGAACGATGCTGGCTTTAACACCAGGTTTCTTTGACAATCGGCCGAGCTTCTCCTCAAGGGCATCGTGGCCATTTGTCTGTCCATTTATTAGCCTCGCAAAATATCTCAAGACTCTTTTCGTAGCATACCAGTGAAGATTCAGCCATTCTGGTATAGTAGCTTAATATGATGATATTTGATACCGCTGGTTGTCGCGATGTATTGGTCTAGCGTGGTCGGACCTTGCGTTAAGGTGACGCCGCGGGGCAGGATGGAGGTTCTGCCATCCGACACCGCCAAAATTTTAGAACCCCAACAGGGAAAGTAGATCTTATCAGTTGAAGATCAAAGACTCCAAACCTCAGTACTCCGTATAACAAAGGTTATCTTGGGATTGACCTGACATTGCGCGGTATCCGAACTTTACTTGTTCTTTTATACATCTGTTCTAGTGGTCTCGACAAACCGACATCATGGGTTCCAGCAACAAGAAGAAGCGCGAGAAGCAGAAGGACTTCCAGGTATGATTTTAATCACTACGGAATTGATGAAGTGCAACTCACCAACAGGATGCAGAAGCCGAAGTTCAAGGTGGGGAAGGATAAGCCAAAAGCGTCCAATTTCACAGATACAAGTTTCAAGTCAAAGGGTGAGGAGATTTGTGTATGTTTCCCTTCAATTTACTGATGGGTCATAGCTATTGTGATGGGGCATCAATCACTCTCAACAGTCGCCCCTGATGTCGTTCAACAGTTCAAACATAATCTCTCACTCGCCTCTTCTTCAAAGTCAGATAAACAAAGACGAGAAGCATTGGCTTATCTTACTTCACAACTTTCAGCAGAACCCCCTGTCAATCCAGTGGGAACACATGCGGTTCTCGCCAAGCTGCTTCCACTCATCTCAGATAGCTCGACGCCAGTTCGAAGTCAACTTCTCAAGCTTTTCAGAGAATTACCTGCCGAAGAGGTCAGACACAGTGTGGAACAAGCCATCATGTTTATCCGGGCGGGTATGACGCACCTCTCGGCGGACATCAGCAATGACTCTCTTGGTGTAATGGAATGGATTTTGGATGTTGCAGAGAACGACTTAATCGTGTGTCCTGGTGGTTGGGTGAAGACCCTAAACAGTTTCTGTGCCATGATGGGGTGGGCATTGACAAATTCAAAAGCCGGATGGTCTTCTGGTTCAAGGTCCGGTCTGCGGGCAAAGGATGCTTCGACATATGCCCGACAAATCGCCACGCTATCACGGTTCGTGGGGGCTGGTCTTCGGCCTGAAGCTGAGATTCCCGAGGAGGAGTCAGAGATATGGGACAACTTGTATCGAATCCCACAAGACTCGAATGCATTCGAATATCTCAACCTTTATGGTACTCGACGAGACGAAGAGGGAGAAATGTATTCCAGTCGGGATGCCAGACAACGAGTATTTGAGCGAAGGTTCTTGGAGGCAGTGCTGAAGGGTACAGACCAAGCGAAAAAGGAGGGTGGTGCTACTGGTCGAGCGGCAGCTGGCCTCGACAAAGTTCTTCAAGACGGAATGGGCGAATATGAAAGTTCGACGGCAATGGATACCCAGGATCTCCTGAGCCTCTGGTGAAAGGTTCAAGCTGACCTCATAATAAAATTTACTGGTTTATTACGTGAAAAATAGTCACCCACCCTGTTCGAGCTCAGCGTTGTTGTTAGTAACAACTTTTGTGTGATCACTACAAGTCTTGTCTACATTGAGCTGTGTAACTTGCGACAGTACAAAGATCTGGATTTCTTGTTTGTACTGAACGCATCTGGGCCAATCGAAGAATATCCAAACGGGTTACTACATACCTAGCTAGGCTGATTGGGTAGTGTTTGGTGTTTGAGTGTTTAGACCCAAACCCATCAAGTTCCTCCAAATTTGAAGATGTGATAACCTTATGGAAATAAAATCATCATTGTCTGATCTTGTAGCTCTGCAGTTTACTGGAACCCTAGAGCATACCACATGCTAGCGGTTCCTTCATACTGCGATGATGTGATAGCAGACCAGCATTGTATTCATGGCAAAGGCATAACTTATTGTTAGTATTTCATTGTAGATATGCAGAAGTAAAGTCACAATCACAAGAACAACATGGGCAGCCATTGTTGTCACTAGCAATATTTCAGGTGAATGTGATAAGGTATAAACATTTGGTATCAATATTGTTCCTCAATTCGTCAATCGTCAATCTACAACTTGACATCAGAGCTTTGTAGATTTCAACCAACTCCAAACTGTTCAACATCAAGAGTGAACACTCACAGAATAATCCTTCTCCGTATTCACTCACCAGAAACGATCTCTACTCCTAGGGGCTTGAGCCTCCAATCTAGGTACAGTTTCCCTTTGTTGTGTAGATTCCTGGAAGTAGCTTAGCACTGGCAGTGGCGACCGGCCGGCAAACTGCTGCCCTCTGACACGGGCAACTGCCTCGAACGGCAAACAAGAAGCAATTCCTCTCTGCGGGCACTTCCATGCATTAATCCTGAGGAGCCCGTGATTCACAGCACGCACAGTCGGCGCAGGCAGAAGTACAAATAGCCACTCCTCAACCTCTCTTCTCTTCCCTTCTTTCTTTCCCCTTCCTTCTTCACATCTGCATCTCGCCCTCGCTTGAGAAGAGTCGGATATTTCTTTTTCTTCTTCGACTATAACATCAGGAGAGCTACAAAGAGGTGTAGTCGCTACCTATTGTTTTGTCAGGAAGTCGTTGCCTGGTATGTTTCTCTTGTTTACCTCCCCATCCCCCGTCGTGTTTTGGCCTGTCTCTTTTCTTCTCCTCACGCCTGTTTTGCCTTTCACACTTTCTTATTTGCTTCTCGCATTGCGTGTGATTCCTCAATTCTTGTAGAAACTTAGCTGACCTTCCTTCTCAAAGCACGTCGTTCATCTTTCGTTTCGACCCGCCTATCTGAATCAACCTCTCTCGTCTCGAGACTTTCCAACTCCGAAGTCAGTCATTCAATTTCTCATTCCCCATTCCACTGTTTTCATTATCTTTGAAATATCCATCTAACTATACACCCACAGAAAACACCACCATGGCGGACACTTTCGGTACCGCTGCCATGAGCGAAGGCGCTCCCTAGCGCTGACCAGAAGGAACCAAACCGCAACTCCGGCACTCAGGGATACGATGCGTCGCAAGGCAAATGGACTGAGCCCCAGGCTATCTACTACACCTACATGGCTACCAGTGGTGGTGACCAGCAGTGGGGTTGTAACGCTCGTGCCTATGCCTGGCAGGATGAGTATGGTGATGTCGGTCCCAAGTATCCCGAGCTCGAGCTCGAATTGTTTGGAGATCCCACTATTCGTCACGACCGAGTTGGACTCGACTTTTCTCAGTAAGTTGATACATGCTGCTGGCTTGTGTGTCATCTAACCCTGTCATAGAATTGAGAGCATTGAGGTTCAGCAGGAGGGTCCGACCAAAATCGATCCCATCAGTTCCTTCAGGGACGCTGGCGTCCACCCCGCCATGCTTGAGAACATCGAGCTTTGTGGCTATGAGAACCCGACGCCCATCCAAAAATTCACTATTCCGTCTATTTTAATGGGACACGATGTCATTGGCATCGCCCAAACAGGTATGTGTGACCCTTGACGTGCTTACCGGCATCGCTAACTTGCATTTAGGATCTGGCAAAACTGCTGCGTACCTTATCCCCATTCTCAGCAAGCTCATGGGCAAGGCCAAGAAGCTTGCTGCGTTTCGTCCCAACCCCTTGACGTTCCGCGAGGGTATTGACGAGGTCACTGCTGAGCCACTTGTGCTCATTGTGGTTCCCACTCGGGAGTTGGCGGTCCAAATTTTCAATGAAGCTCGTAAGCTTTGTTATCGTACCATGCTGCGTCCTGGTGTCGTCTATGGCGGTGTTCCTGTCAAGGAGCAGACCCTTCTTCTCCAGAAAGGATGCGATGTCCTGATCGGAACACCTGGGCGCCTGGTAGATTTTATTCAACGCCCTAAAGTCTTGACCCTACGACGCCTGCGTTACATGGTGATTGATGAGGCCGATGAACTCCTGAATGATGACTGGTCCGAGGAGCTTAACCCAATCTTGTCCGGTGGTGGTAAGTACAACAATATCTATACGCAGACGATCAGAAACTAATTATTCAACAGAACAGGATGAGGGCAACGTCAAGTTTAGCCTTTTCTCCGCCACGTTCCCCAAGGCCGCTCGCGACCTGGCCAAGAACTATCTCGCGGCTTCTCACGTCCGATTCCGCGTTGGCCGAGCCGGAAGCACTACCGCCAACATCAAGCAAATTGTTCTGCAGGCTGAAGCCCACGAGAAGAAGGAGCTTTTGGTCAAGCTGCTTGAGGAGATGCATGGTATCCGTACCATCATTTTCGTAAACAGTCGCCAGGCAGCTGACAACTTGGACGATTTCCTGTTCAACATGCATTTGCCAGTCACGTCGATGCACAGTGATCGGACCCAGCAGGAGCGAGAGGCCGCGATGCGGGCTTTCCGCTCTGGAAATGCTCCGATTCTCATTGCTACCGGAGTGACTGCCCGTGGCATTGACGTGCAGAATGTCCTGCATGTCATCAACTACGACATGCCATCTATCGACTACGGCGGCATCGAGGAGTACACTCATCGGATTGGTAAGATTATCCTCTTCTATCTGGGACTCCCTAACTAACATGGCTAGGTCGAACTGGTCGCATCGGCCATCGTGGTGTGGCCACGTCTTTCCTTTCGGAGCGTGATGAGCCGATGGCCAGTGTTCTCACCCGAACACTGCTGGAGACTAACCAGGAGATCCCTGACTTCTTGCAGCAGTATGTTCCCGAGGGTGAAGCTCGCAACAACTTGAAGTTTGAGGCCGATTCTGACTTCGACCCCAACGACTATGCTGGTGCTGGCGACGCCTGGGGAGGGGATGCCGGCAACGATGCTGGCAATGCCGCTACCGGGGATGCTTGGGGTGGTGGTGGTGATGGCGGCAACACTGGTGGCGGTAATGCTTGGGGTGCGGACAACGGCGGTAAGACTGGTGCTGGGGATGCTTGGGGCGCTGACACTGCTGCTCCCGTTGCAGCTTGGTAAATTTGAGCATTCGTGAGCGGATTACTGGTCAAGCTATGAATGAAGTTGTTATCGACTTCATGGGACATGCGATTTTGGGACAGGGTGAGCACGGCTTTCAGTTGCCGGAGGGCTGAAAAGGAAGCATTGTCGACAGGCTGTTCGAATGATCGGATTGTTCTAGGAGATCTCCTAGGTAGATAGATGCACAGAATCTCGCTGAATGGTACCTTGGTACTTTATCTATGCCTTTGCCTACGTTAAATGTGTTTTGTTTGACCTTTACTTTAGGCAATGGGGAATATAAGACTCCATCAGCATCTCTGAAATCGTCGAGTCACAAGCAAAATAGACGTCAGAAATCAATGGCAAATGCTTTTCTATTGCAGAAACCGTAAAGCTTTGTTCATGCTCACATTACACACAATCTCATGCTATATAAGAAATCCCTTGACGAAAAAAGAGAGGACAGCCGGTTGATGGCCCTTATGTAATGACGCCGGACCCAGCTGATAAACAGTTGCTCGAATTTGTCATGACCAATCGCAAAAAAAAAAAAAATCGCTTTCCCTTTTGTTCTTTCTTACTCTCATTCTTCCTCTTCTTAGACAACGGGACCAGCCTTGACGACATCCTCGGTAGCCTCGCTCTCGTACTTGGTGAAGTTCTCGCGGAAGAGCTTGCCCAGCTTGACAACCTCGGTCTTGAAGCTGTCCTCGCCAGCGGTCCAAGCCTTGGAGGGGTTGAGAAGCTCTGAGGGAACGTTGGGGCAGGTCTTGGGAACCTGGAGGTTGAAGACCTCATAGTTCTCATACTCGACATTGGCAAGTTCGCCAGAGTGGATGGCATCGAGAATGGCACGAGTGTACTTGAGAGGGCATCGCTTGCCACCCTGAGCGAAACCGGCACCAACCCAACCGGTGTTGAGGAGCCAGGCGTTGGCCTTGTGAGTCTCGATCTTGTCGGCAAGCATCTTGGCGTACTTCATGGGGTGCAGAGCAAGGAATGGCTGGGCGAAGCAGCTGGAGAAGGTAGCCTGGGGCTCGGTGACGCCGTCCTCAGTACCGGCCATCTTGGAGGTGTAACCAGAGATGAAGTGGAACATGGTCTGGTTGCGGTCGAGCTTGGAGATAGGGGGCAGAACACCGCGGGCGTCACATGTGAGGAGGATGATGTTGGAGGGGGAGTTGGGAGACAGGCAAGGAATCTTGGCGTTGGAAATGTACTCGATGGGGTAGGCACATCGGGTGTTCTCAGTGAGGGTGGCATCGTCGTAGTCGACCTCACGGGTGAGAGGGTCGAAGACGACGTTCTCGAGGACGGAACCGTATCGGATAGCGCCAAAGATATCGGGCTCCTTCTCGGCCGACAGGCCAATGGTCTTAGCGTAGCAACCTCCCTCGATGTTGAAGACACCGTTGTCGGACCAGCAGTGCTCGTCGTCACCAATGAGAGCTCGGTTGGGGTCGGCGGAGAGAGTGGTCTTGCCAGTTCCAGAGAGACCGAAGAAGAGTGTAACATCGCCGTTCTTGCCCTCGTTGGCAGAGGAGTGGAGAGTGAGGACGTTGTGCTTGATAGGCATCTCGTAGAAGAGGACAGTGAAGACACCCTTCTTCATCTCACCAGCGTACTCGGTACCGAGAATGACCA